>NW_010146735.1:0-1045 GCF_000699245.1 Pterocles gutturalis
GTTCTTGGTCTCCCCAGGAGCCGTCTTGAAAATCAAAGGACTCAGATCTCCCCCGGATACTCTGTACCTGGAAAACAAGGTCATCTGGGAGGTAAAGCTGGGGTGTTGCTGGTGAAATAAAGGGTTTTTGCGGGGTTCGGGCTGCGGCAGGGGTTGGATGCTGCTCTCCCGGCTGCCGATACCCTCCTGCCTCTTGCAGCGATGTTTGGGGTGGGAGACAGCTTCATTAAAGCCCCCCAGGTTCATCACTGAGCCCTGATTTGCCCCAGGAAGGGCCCATTTCTGCCCCTCTCCATGTCTCTGTGTCGGCGCAGGTGGCCGAGGAAGAATGCGACAGCGAGGCGAGCAGAAACGAGACGGGCACCAGCACCTTGGTCTGATGACCTCGACCCCCCGGTGAGGTCCTGCGCCACTGCGCTCGACCCTCCACCAGCATCACCAGTGCTGGGCAGCTTCTGGCAGCCTGGATTTCCCAGCAGCCCGCTCCAGAGACAGCCAGGCTCGTCCCCACACGGGAGCCAGCTCCTGGTCCCAAAGGTTTTGGGAACAGCCGGGTGCTCGCAGGGTGCTGCAGGGTGAAGAGATGCTGCAGCAACGCGGGTGAGTGCTGGGGGAGCACCCCAGCTTGCTCCAGGGACACCTCAGGGTGCCTGGACTTGGCTCAGCCACTTCCCCTCTTCTGCTTTGTGCTTCCATTTCCCCATCTACCGCTCTCCAAGACGCGTGGAAGAAAGGAAGGCGATGAGGGGGGCTCTTTTCTTTAGGGTCACTGTGCCAAGGAAGGGGCACACCAAGCTCCCTGGAAAACAGAGATTTTCTGTGGACAGTTTTGCATATAACAATTAAAACACGTAGATCTTGTGTAGCTTCAGGGTTTGCCAGTGAATTCCAACAGCACCCACCTGGCTTTACTGGCTGAGTTTCCTCCAGGTTTCCTTCCAGGGAGGAAAGCAGAGCCCCCAGGACACCCCCTGCACCCTAAAGACCAACACTGCGGGTTTCAGGGGTTCCTCCATCCCCGTCCCCCCTCCTGGAGCCTTGGCCA
>NW_010146736.1:0-6075 GCF_000699245.1 Pterocles gutturalis
GGGGGTGTTGTGATGGCTCGTTTACATGGAAAAGGCTCCTCGACACCTTGTGCAAAACTTTGACATGCAGTTGATTTTTGACGATTCCATTTCTGTACCTGATATTGGAGGGGTTTTAATTCTTCCCTTTTTATTGGTACAACGCGTTACGCATGAAAGCAGGAACTTTGTTGCTGAAGGGCTCAGCTGCTCTGCCTGTTTATTTGCTGCCAAAAGTTCCCATCTTCTGCTCGTGACGTACAGCTGGCGGGTATGGCAATAGACGTGATGTCATGAACTGCAGATTATAGCTTCAGGTAGGAATAGCGTGCAAGAACAGATGGACTTTCATCTTGCTTTCAAGCAAATGCTCTTTTAGTAATAAAGAAGGTGAAGGAAAAAATAATGAAAAAAGAGAAGCATATTTTCTGTGTTAAAAAATATCACTGCACCTTTCACTTTCCAATAAATGACATTTTACAAAAATGTACAAGGAGCAGAAATGGTTTAATTAGAACACTTTGGAGAAAATGTTTTTTTGAAGGTGACAGCGAATACAAGAGATTTCTGTACAAAAGAAGTCAGTCCTCTTGGAAGAAGCCCCAAAATTTCTAGAATTTCAGTGAGGCAGAGGAAGGAGGCAGCTTTTTTTTGGAGGGGAAACGTGTGGGTGCAGTCAAGGGGCAAGGTTTTTTTTCTCTTGGGTTTGATCATAGGTTCAGAGGAGTCCTGATCAGCCAGCTACCCCTTACGACAGGAGAAGGAGCTGGGGTGCTGCAGGCAGCTCTGGCTGGTGCTGGCAGAATATATCTCAGTTTTTCTGCCTCAAAGTTACCTAGGACTTGTAAGGAAATAATAAAGTTTAGCTAAGGTTCATGTACAGAGGTCTCTTGTGCTATATTAGACTATTTTGTGGGTTATGTTCTTGTGAACTGTTTTTGAAAGGCGTGACCTGTGTCACTGCATGTGTTTTTTGGTTACAAGGCTTCCAAATGAAAAGACATGAGCCAGACTGACCCCGCTAAAAGTTCACACACAGAAGTAGGAAAGTTTCTTGATCAAGTCTAAGAGTAGGAAGATTAGTGGACTCCTACCTTGATGGGGTAAAAGCCTGCGCTCTGTCAAAGGTGCTCTTGAGCACTTGCAGAGTAGCTGAACCATGCCTCTTGATTTGTGGTGTAAGCAGAAAGAATGGTCAATCATATTTGCTATCCAATACCAGCCAAAGGGAACGGAAAATAAATACCTGAATTGTAATTTTTTTTTTCAGGTCTGAGTCCTCTAAAATGACATAAAGAATCATAACATGTATATCACATGTAAAGAATTACATGTTTACACTACTTTATATACTGTAAGCAAGAAATGCTGTGCTGCAAAGTGCTTAGTGTGGGAAACACATTCATTCCCCACCCTTGTCTTCTAGAGAAAAAGTGAGTGAGAAGTGTCTCACCCCAGGCCTGTACTGGGCCTGTGACAGAGCCAGGATAAGGCTGTTGATTCTTGCAGATGTCCATTCTACCACTGCAGTCCTTGCCTGACACTTGAACAGGATGGTGACGATGAGAAACAAGTCTCTCTTGGTCACTCTGATCAGGTCCCCCATCTCCTGCGTTGGACGTGGCTGTCTGCCACTGGCCGCTGGTGTTGCGCACGGCCTCCAGGGATGCATCACCTCTTCTCCTGCCACTCCTCAGCAGTGAGGCACTTTCACAACTAGTTTGGCAGAGTTTCCTACAAGTTTTGGGTGCTCTTGATGTTACAAGAGCGCTTTTTAAACCTTGCTTGTTTGTATCTTCTATTATCTCCTTGCAGTCTGCCTATACTGTGATATCTTCAAAACATTTGCAGTGAAGAGGCGCCTATTGCTGTGATCAGAATTGACTTTTTGTGAGCACGTGCTCCCTGGTCTGTCTCCACCCGTTGTTTATCTTTGTAAAGCCTTTGGGATCATGAACAAATGTTTTGTTGTGGGTGTGCAAGGTCTAGTACAGTGAGTTACTTCTGGGTTTGTGGCCCAGAGACACTGCAGAGTTAGAAATAGCAATGGAGCCAGAGCTTGCGTTTGGTTGCTGCATGATTGCTTGAGCTCTTGGCTGGAGGCAGTGCTGGCAATGCATCATTAGCAAAGGAGCAATTAAAACTTGGATTGACAGGTCCCTTGGGACTCTAGGCACCAGGTGACTGATGATGCTACATCCTTCTCAGATGTTACAGTTGCTGTTTTGTGTCTTGGCAGGGTTCATCAGTCATGGCACGAAGGGCCTTGAAACTTGCCTCGTTGGTGGCAGCATCTTCTGGCATGTATCTGTATGGCAACAAGATCCTGGATCCCAATGATTTTGGAGTTGTTCGTGTGGGCCGAGCTGTTGCCACAGTAAGTTTCATCCTAGTAATGTGCAGGAAGATTCCTAGGTGGGTAAGGGAACTGGAGTTCACAAGAACTTGGGATTTTCTGCATTCCCTCTCTGCATTTCCAGTTGGCAGCTGTCTCTTGCTAGTCAGGTCAGTAGGGAGGTCTTCAAGTTGTTGACACAGTGGGGAGAGATGAGGTTAAAGCATAGAAGGAATAAAACTGTTTGCACATTTTGGAAAGAGATAAACATAGACACTGGACTTCAGAGCAAGGGCTCACTTTAGGCCCACATCTTCATCAGCCACCCTTCAAGGTCAGTCACCCAGGGACAGTCTCCTGCTGCCTTTAACAGTGACCTGGTTCAAACCATCTTGTCTGAATATGCCATTTTTTACATCGGAACATTTTGATTTAAGGATCATGGTTGTATTGAGACGCTATCGTAGCCGTTCCCCTGTGACCCTTCGTGTGAGGGATTTGGGGAGAGGAGGGCAGGTGTTTTGAGGATCGTTCTCAAAGCAAGCATAAAGTGAGGACGGGAGATGGTGTACTTCTGAGGTTGTATTCGTTTCCAGATAAACGCTAAAATAAATACTACATCTGCCTAGCATCACCACTATTTCACTCTTGTGTTGATCACCGCTCCAGAAAACCTGAGAATGGAGACTGCCAGCCAGACAGGTTGCTGCTTTCTCCTTGAGGATGTACACCGATGAATCCATGAGCAGCCAGAACAAGGAGAGCAGAGACTCTGGAGGGGGTATCAGTCTCCCTGTACCTCACTTGCATTATACATCTGTCACTTCAGGCCATGATCTCCATCATTTACAGACCCCCAGTGGTAAGCAGCTGTCTGTCTGCATATTCTATGACTTTTAAGCACTTCATTAATGAGTTTTACAGGGAATCAGCTCCTGAGGGCAAATGCAATAAGAAACAGGCTCTGTGGGTTGTCTCAGGTGCCATGGTGTTTATGTGTGCAAGCTGCACCATGAACTATTGTGAAAAATGAGTGTTTATTTTGAAAGGGTGAGGGCAGAAATACAAACTCTAATCTTTCCTTCTTAGCTAATAGGTGCTAAGCTTCCTGCTCAGTCTGTGACCATAAAGCAGCGCTGCCTTTTACTGCACAGAAAACTGAGGCATTGAGAGGGAACATAGCGTATTGTGGCTGGAGAGGGCTCTGCTCTCCAGGCTGTTTGGGCTCTCCAATTTGCCCTTGAGTTCTGCCTGCTTGACTAGTGTTTCTCAGTCTTCCCTGAAGCCAGTGTTTTTTGTGGCTATCTGCTGTTTAAGACAAAAGTAAGTGAGAATTGTGCAGTGATGAAGCTGTGCAGTTGGTCTGGGTTTTGACTGATGGTGAGAGATTACTCTCCTGATTAATAGGAAGTAGGGGAAATATTTTCTTTACTTTAGATGCTGGAGGATTTAAAGACATGCTTGACTTTCATGTCCTCTGACTTCAGAGAAGTCACAAGTCATGGTCTGTAAAGCACTTCACTGGTCCTATAGAATCATAGAATCATAGAATGGTTTGGGTTGGAAAGGACCTTAAAGATCATCAAGTTCCAACCCCCCTGCCATGGACAGGGACACCCTCCACTAGATCAGGTTGCTCAAAGCCTCATCCAGCCTGGCCTTGAACACCTCCAGGGATGGGGCATCCACAACTTCCCTGGGCAACCTGTTCCAGTGTCTCACGACCCTCACAGTGAAAAACTTCTTCCTAATGTCTAATCTAAATCTGCCCTCTTTCAGCTTATACCCATTACCCCTTGTCCTCTCACTACACTCCCTGATAAAGAGTGCCTCCCCATCTCTCCTGTAGCCCCCTTTAAGTACTGGAAGGCTTCTATTAAGTCTCCTCAGAGCCTTTTCTTCTCCAGGCTGAACAACCCCAACTCTTTCAGCCTGTCCTCATAGGGGAGGTGCTCCAGCCCTCTGACCAATTTCGTGTCTCTCCTCTGGACTCTCTCCAACAGGTCCATGTCTTTTTTATGTTGGGGGCCCCACATCTGAACACAGCACTCCAGGTGGAGTCTCACTGCCAATATTCTGTGTTCTGTAGGTGATGGCAGTGTGTGTTTGTATCTGTGTGTCTGTGTATTTTTCAAACATGAATTTTCTGTCTCTTTTTGAATTCTCTGTTCCCTCTGCTATATAGGGCTGCATATGGTTAGCTTGCTCCTTTAGTCCTGCTACACTAGTGACTTTTGCCTTCCCAGCTTAGGGTCTGCTCTTTGCTGGAAAGGCAGAAATCAGCTCTCATATGAGCACTGGCAGCCCAGACTGCTCTCATTCTTTAGCCGTAAAGTGGGTGAAGCCAATACAACAGTTAGACATGTTAATTTCTAAGAAGCTCAGCTTCTTGGGCTTGCTCTTTTTGTAAATGAAAGCCAAGACTCTGTAGCAAACAAGTGACTTTGGATATTGGTGGCATGTACATGGACCTAAAGCATCTGTCCTTCAGTCTAGCCCTGCCCAGGCTTCTTACCTGGATGCTTGATTCAATCATTGGACCACAGCTAGGCAAAAGCAGGCTGCAATTAAGAGGCTGTAATTCTTAAGAGCTAAGTTCAGCAGTTGACACAAAAATTTAAGGCAATTTATGGTGTGGCAAACAAAACAAAACAAAAGCCTGGAGAAAAGAACACACAGAGGTCAAGAAACCTGACTTAGAACTACAGGACTCTGGACAGATTTCATCTGAGTTTGATTAGAAAGATTTGAGTCTGCTTGTATTTTAAGCATACTGGTTCACTAGTCCTTCAGAGACTTTCCTAAGAAACTTGATGAAGTGCACTAGCAGAAAATTTCTTCTTGAGCCTAAGTTTAGGGAACTGGCTCTTGCTTATGTGTGGGTAGAAAACTATTCAGAGGGAACATTGTGCCATGACCTGGTGAGATCTGATGATAGTTTAGGAGTGGTGGAAGAGTGTAAGGTGTTGAGAATTCATTGATACAAAGTGGAAACCCAAGTCTTTGGGACATTTAACACTGGACTGGATACACGATCAGTTAAAGAATTAATCTGGCATTTGTAAGGGGAGGGACTGGTTGATCTTGTAGCTCTTTGTGTCTCTGAGATTCAGTCTCATGTTGTAACATGAATGACAGCACTAGTCTTGGATGAGAATGAAGTTGGTGGCCTGGACAGCATGACGTTTCAGTCAGTTTCTGTGTTCTGGTAAAACTAGAAACCTGTCAGAGCAGTTGTGAATTTGCCATATTTCCTTGGGGGTATCCCAATTGTTTTGGGTATGTAGAAAGAACGTTCAGTGCAGTAGCTGGAATATATCTCAGACACTAGCAGGGATTTGGCAATGTCAGAGTTGCCTATCAGGATCATCATAATACTAATTTAGTGTTTAAGATTATGATGTAATTAGCAGCTGCTTAATTAATTCCCTTTTCCTCTGTAATACAGGACAATCTGTTAGCTGCTTTTTTTCCAAGTTGGAGGTGATAATTACCCTCGTGGACCAGAGATAAAATAAGAATCAACTCAAGCCTTCATGCAAGGCTGATTTGAACCTCCCTCCACTTCAAAGTTGTTCTTGGAGGTTGGGAAGATGCTTTGAATTTTTTTCTTCTGAATGTATCTTGTAGCTGTGCAGCTCCTGAGTTCACCAGGGGCAAGAGAGCCTGAAAAGCTCAATTTCCAATCTGGAAAACAGGAAATGTGAGAAACCTAACCTCCACAAGGAAGGACTGGATTGGGAACTGGCTGGAGAACAGAA
>NW_010146737.1:0-15161 GCF_000699245.1 Pterocles gutturalis
CGCAGCCCGCCGCCGCCGCTCGCTCCGGCTTCGCGCGCCACAGCGCAGGCGCGGGGGAGGAAAGGGGCGTCGGAGAGTGCGCATGCGCCAGCCTTGACAGGGCGCGGAGCGCGCAAGCGCAACCGCCCACTTCTTTAGAAAAACCCGAAATATCCTCTTTTTGGGGCTTATTTTTCCACTCGCCTGGGGTAATCTGGTGTGTGAGGGTGCCGCCTCCCCTTGAGAACGGCTGCAGTGCCCGTACACCTTCCGAAATTCAGGAAAATCCTAGTTTACCCAGCAGAGTGGGATGCCACACGCATCCTCAGGCCCCCTCCAGCAGCAAGAACCAGGGAACACGCAAGATGGGAAGAGTACCAGCTGCTTCGTGGTGTTTTCCTTGATGTACTTGATCCTTAAAAGGTTGCACTCTTTGCAGCGTTGGAATAAACGCCCGTCTTGCTCTGGGACAGCACTGCTGTGCTGGTTACGCTGTTCTGTGTGTCCCAGCGCTGCCTGGAGCTGGTAACGAAAAACAGAGGTGCCAAGACACTCACCATACTCAACACCTCGTCGAATATATTTCTAGGCAGTTTTTTTTTCCCTTCCCACTGCTTACGCAAGCCTCCTGCCAGCAGCGCACTGGAAAACACAATCGCGGGCATTTATCAGGGCGTTTGCGCGGATCCTGTAACACAAGGTTGGGATTACAGCGAGCTCTCCCAGACATGTCACAGCAACGTGAAATCCCATGCTTGGGCTGACAGGTTAAGGGATCTGGTACTGTAATCACACCAAACCACTAAATTAGACGGTGCTTCTGAAAAATACATCAATAGCTGACACAATTAAACGCAAGGAAGCTTATCCAAGTGCCACTCAATTTTCAGGATACTAAGCTGGGCAACGAATGCAAAGTCTCTTTAAATTAGGCTGCTTTTGGGTATATTCTTCAGAATATTTAAGAATAATTAAGAACCCCTTGAAGGATATTAGAAAAGTCACATAAACAGTATATTGCCCAAGTGGTTGTAACAGGAACAAAACAATATGAAACCTGTAACTTTTTATTTAAAAAAAAAAAATTAACAGCTTCAGAATAGATCAAATGTAATAACTTCTCCAAAAAATACCAAAAGGTACAGTGTAAAGCATCTTCTCATTAAATACAAACTAGCATTTTTTGATGCATTGCATCAGTGTTTGCATCTATGCTGATGCAAAAGAATTTTTTTGTTGCATCCTGGCACATGGAAAATGTATACACTGGAACAGGATGACTGACAACACTTTATCTAAGCAAATTCTAACAGTGGGACATTTCTTCCAAAATAATTTCCTACTAGTAATTAAGAAAAAAACCTTAACACCATTACATTTAGTTTGCTTCTGCTAAGGTATATTTTTAACATTAAAATTCAGGGTTTAAGTACTACATAGCATCGAGGATGCACTCTGACTTTAAAACCGCTGTACAAACAAAACTCTTGTACTGTAAAAGGCTCTTCAACAGTGACGTTCCTGGTAAATGCTAATTAACTTGGAATTTGAGATAAAAATACAAGGGAACCAACTCCGTAAGAAGCCAAATGGAAACTCTTCAAGAAGAACAAAATTAATTAAGCCCACTTCAAATACCATGAACATTTCTGGATGCAGCAAGCCAATCCTTCTTCTACCTGACTGTACATAACTCTCCTTGCTATAGAACAGTGTTAACTTCATCAGTTCCCGGTCTGGAAGCAATTCTGAACAGGTGCCTCATTTTCAGGGATCATATAAAAATCACATTGAGGATGCCCCAGTTGTTACCATCCTGCAGATTCTGATGCATAAAGCTAAGCCTAAAGCGATTTTACATGCTCCTGCTTAATACCTTACATGCGTCGCCAAACTGAGGGCTGTCCTCCAGCATTGCTTCCCAGTTTCAGCCAATTTCAAGACGTCTGACTGCTTCCGATCAGCTTGGCATCTTACCTCTCTTTGGTATACACAAACAAGTGCCTTCAGATTGCTTGCCTCTGGCTATTTGTAAGAGTCAGAGAAAATCTGCTGGGGCAGGGTATGCAAGATGAAAATCCTGACTGCGAGGGTAAGGAATGCTACCATACCACTGACTTTCTTGTAAACTGTTGTATTTATTCCTATGAAATTATTCAAAAATGTGAAGTTATTGCATTAAGTTTGTGGAAAAACGTACAAAAAGAAATAGAAAGGAAAAGTTTAAGAAAAAAATAGGACAGACATACTCCATTTACAGAGGAGGGTGATGAACTCGAGCTATTTGTAATATAAATTACTCTCATACTGCCTGTGGAGTACTCCTCCAATAGGACCTGGACCACTTTTAAGGATAAGAGTAGAATAGTCTCCACCCCAATTACATATTTTGGGTCTCAGCTAACAGCTTTATTTGTCAAAGTGAGGATGCAAAACCTTTAGTTTTCAAGAAAGGAAAAAAAAAAATTGAACTTCAAAAGCACAAAGAAATACAACCAATGCTCCCAAGAAAAATGCCACTACATCACTACCAAAGTATTCATGGACTGAGGCTCTGTGCCAAACTGCAGTCCAAAGTAAAGCTCAGAGGCAGTCCCTAAAAAACCCTAAAATGGGATTTGTAGTGAAACACTTACACAATCTTTACCATAACAGAGGGGTCAAAGAACAGATACTGAGCACTCCTGAACAAAAAAAAAAAAAAAAAAAAAAAAAAAAAAACCAAAACAACTTTTAAAATCCGTGTTTGTGTTTTGGTTGCAAGATGAACCAAAATCAGTGTTTGTCATCAGCTGGGCAACAGAATCTTTTCCAACCAGGTGATGGTGCCACTCCAGTGGATCAGTTTCTCCACTTTCCCCCCCCTAAGGGCATTATGTCTTTTACCATTCAAAGTAAAAGTATTATAGATAGCTCTGCCACCATCTTAGCAAGAAGTCTGGAGAATTTCAGTGATGTATGCTGTATTCTTCTGCCCACTTTTATCTCAGTTTATTAGGTAGGTGGGATCAATGCTCAAGTCCATCTGTCAGGTTAGCCCACTGTTACAAAACGGCTTCCTTTGTTCTGCGACAGCGCAGTTCTTTGTTCCTTCAGGATCCCAAAACGTTCGTTCAACGTCATCCCTGTCTGAAAAATAAAAAGTAATTTAACCATAAACTTAAAAGACATTAGGCTAATTTAATCAAAGCAATGGAGACAAGAATAATTTTTTCCTCATTCTGGATCATCACTCGGTTTCTCAATTGCCTCACTTGGATTATAAGAAAAAAAAAAAAAAAGTTTGATTTGATTTCATCACTTCCTGCACCATTTAAAAATCAGATTTGACTATACATCAAGAGCTAGCGTTTCTCAGAATTCATTACGAAGACATGGTACACAGTGTCAAGATCGAAAGTCTACTCAAAATATTCTAAGTTAAACTGAGGACGGACAGACTGAAAAAGGGAACTTTCACTACACTCATTTCCCCCCCCCCCAGATTCTATGCAACTTCAACAAATGCAACATTTCAACCGTGTTAATGCAGGTTGCTTTCCAGTCCATCCAGTTGAGGTAGCAGATTAAAGCCTAGTCCAAAAGTTCAATTAATTTTACAATATAGTAGTAGACTATTTTTGACATACATGGAACACCCTGACCCCATGTAGTTTTCTACAGCTGGCAGTACAGAGCTGATGACAAGAACAGCATCTAAATCTGTCACCCTGTAACAATTCCTTCAATGACAGCACTAAGATTCCTGCACCAAATCACCTGTCTTCATGAAACTTGTGAAAATTTGCACATCTTTCAAGCCTTTACATCATCACGTTTGATTTTTTTCCTAGATGCATAGCAAAAGTTGCCTTATAAATGCAGGTGTCAGGCTTCCACGCAGGTTACACAACTGACAGAAGCTCATCCCTGAATTACGCACACTTGCTGATTCAAGCACAGCAGCAACACCAGAAGGCTTTTAGAAACATTCAACAATTTAAATCCCATTTAAAGCATGTGGGCATGAAAAACATGAACTAGAGGAACAGGAACAGTGAGATTATTTACTTGTTTGAAGTTACATAGCAAGTTAGTGGAAGAACTGGAAGTGGAAACAAGAAGTAGTCACTAGTTTCCTCTTTCTGTCACTAGTGAGTCTAGGAGGAAAGTGCCTTTCGTCTGTCTTGACACTACATCCACAGTTAAGGAAAGAAACTGAAATTACCTGTTTTCCAACACTATTAATATCAAACTGCAACGGAACCCCTTTAGGAATCTTCTTCTCTTCAGACTGGTCCCTCTTCATCAGAAATGGCGGCACAGGAGTACGAGTTAATCGTAATTTCTGGGAACTGTAAAAGAAGAACATAACGTTACAAAGGAGTGAAAACATGTTTTATGCAACAAAGCCTTTATGCTGATAGAGGTATGAATTTTTCATCAAACCATCTGATCAGGCTGGCTGAATAGCTGGAGGGCACAAATTCAAGAAGGTAAAAGTCACACAGAACCATCAAAGGGTACCATTTGTTATCATAATCAGACAGCGAGTGTCCTGACAGGGAGCAATCTTATCTTTTATCTCTCAATTTGACTGACAAACACATAATTTGCAGTTCATCATTCCCATTAAAAAAAAACTGGTACAGTCTTCCTTACAGATAAAATGCTACTAATGAAAAAAGATACTCAGGAGATTTTTATAATAAAACCCCTCAGGAAACAACAGTACCATCAACTTCCCAAACACAAATACAGCAAAGCTTTCTTTAAGTCTTTAAGCACAACTCTAGCAGTATCTCTATGAATCAGGGAGGAACTATTACTATCACAATCACTCATCAACTACATGCTCATTCATTTTCATTCAGACAAGGGAGGAAAACAGCTGCGCTAAGGTCCGATTTGGAAGAGGCAGACAAGGTGAAAGTCTGCCAGCCCACCACTCATCAACTCCATACACCACATCAAGCTCCTAACTGGGAGATGCTTCAAGAAATCCAGATGCGATGTTACTCAAACACAGCTCAGAAATGCTCGTAAAGGGGACAGATTTAGAAGTCTTCACAAGCAGCTGTGACCTTGAGGTCATCTGAAATATTATCTGCAAGAAGTTGCTAAATGGCTCAGAACAGCAGTTTCAGCTATGTTAAAAAAATTTCAGAACTTTTTCAAAAACTCACATTGGGGTTATGATTGCTCCTGGGTTGTCAATGGATACAGTGAGAATCCCTCCACTTGTGGTAGAAGTTCGCCATCTAGTTTGAAAGCAGAAAAATCACTTACTAAAACATTGCAGAAATTTCAGTCAGAGTATCTTTAAATATGTGTCCAAAACACAGGCTAGTGAAGAATCTACAAGCTTTCAGAAAACAGGCCAGCAGGATGACCACGTGCAGTCAATCTACAAGAAGCCTGGCCCTTGGTCCTTGTATCTTTTATATTAGCTAAACCTATTCAGGCGAGCACCAGATCACGTGCTGGCAAGGTGTAGCAGAACTACAGCACTGACTGAAATGTTCCCTTTTTAAAATCATCCAGTTTCCTTGACACAGATCGGGCCAAAACAGTCCCCAGAGCAAATCCAAGAGGTGACAGGCTGCAGTTCCATGGTATACGCTGCTCACTCAGCCTGCTGTGTTACCAACAAACTAGTTGCAAAGAGACTAGCAGGTACAGAATGATACAGGAAAAATACATGAGTGAGAGCTGAGCTTCTCCCACCTTGTGACCTTGCCTTGCTTATTTCCAAACTCCTTCATCGGCTTATATGTATATTAAATAAAATAGAAATTACATCAAGAGCTCAGGAGAACATTTACATTTGAATTTTTCTTCCAGTCTAGGCAATATTCACGAGTGGTAAGATTAGTCTGATCCTCTGAAGCTACCACCTTCCCCCTCATTTCTGCAAGCGCCTCATGCAAATAAATTCCTCCTGGTTAAATCAGAAGATAATTTAGGAAATAACTGATAGCGACAGGATCACTGTCACTCAGTTAATATGCCTCCAGGGGAAAAAAATCCCGTTCAATTATCACAGCCAGGAAGCTAGAACTAAAACAAGAATCATACAAGTAACCAAACTGAAGTTTTCCAAATGAAATACTTACTGACGAGTTCTCTTTACTGTCTGATTATCAAGATCATCTGTTGACTGCACTTGGGCCTGCACCTGAAAACATCAACACAGACACTGGATTTGAACACACCATTGTAGCAGACGGAAATACAGCAATTCAAGAACAGAAGTTTAAAGCTGTTAGTACACTCTGCACAAACAGGGTTGTACCTTCAGAGGGACTTAAAGATAACTATCTTATCACTGCTGTAAGACATTGCAAAGGAATTACTTTAAGAACAAAAAATTATTTAAACAAAATTGTCAATGACAGTAACTTAAACAATAAGGAGATGGAAACATTTTTGAGGACTATGCCAGCAAACTTATACTTTAACAAGATACTCCAAAATGTTACCAGACCAACAAGAAAAACCTGGCTAGTTTCTAACCTGATCAATGTCAACATACGTAATATCCCATATGCCATTAAGTCTCACTCCTGTTTTAAATTCCTCCTGATCCTGTCTGTAACTCTGCAATCCATGTGGATGGAAGATGGGAGCTACTTACAGTCACAAGGATGGCAGATGTAGAATGAGGGCACAAATGAAAAGCAAGAACACCACTATCATTCACTGAACACTCTTTATTCTCTTGTTCTTACTCAAAATAACCAAAAAAATCCTTAAGTAAAATAATAACATAGATAACTAAATAACCTCAAAATACTGAAAAAAAACAAAACCAAAAACCATAATCAGATTCTAAAACATGTTTCTGGTCTATCCCAAAGGCAACTTTTGAAAGCTGCACAGTGCTTTCTAACATTTACTTTTAAAAGGAAAAATTAATACCTTGCAACTATCCTCTGACAAGTTCCATGCCCCTCTAAAACAGTTCAGCTACACTGGAACAGGAAGCAAGACTCAATGGGCTACAGTAACTGAAGAGGAGAAGCACATTTCCCTAGAAGAACCCGTGCCTATTTCCCAGTCCACCTCATGTTTCTACTCAGACATGATATTTGAAGTTGATTCATTAATACCAGTGTTATAGGTTAGCTCAGAACCTGGGGCACAATTTCATTGTTGTTTTCAGTAATTTTTATTACCTTCAGGCCCCTTCTAAACAGGAAAGTTGCTTGACGAGTATCTTTCTGCTGATTTAGTTTGTTTCCAATTCTGGCAAAAGTGGATGGCACGTTATTCCTGTAATATTGATTAAAATACAGTTAGCAAAGGGTCCACAGATAACATCTTAGGGAGACCACTATGAAAGTCGGGAAACTGCCAATACATCCCTAAGGACATCTGCAATGATGCCTCTTTGAGGCTGAACATTTCAGCTCCAATAAGCTTCTCATCTACTACGAACAAAATAGAGTAGTCATAAATGGAGAAATCACTTCTGTTACATAGAAGCTTAGCACTCTTACATCACAAGACAGTGTGATTTCTGATTCTGCTTTTTACTTTGCTCAGTATCCATCAGCACTTTAAGCATTTCTGATCAGAAGAAAAAAAAGGAGAAGTCTGTGATAAGTATAAAGAAAGTTTGTTTACAGTTTCCACAACAGTGTCACTTAGTGAAAACTTTCATCCTGGAGACCAGTTAAGATGCAGTTCCTAAGAGACATGTTAATTCCAGCACGAACAAAACTTGCAATAGCTTCCACGAAACTAAAGATGGCACCAGCTTCCACAAAGGCATTTTATTTAGAAAGTTCACTAAACCAGAACTGTCACTTCAAAGCTACCAAAATCCACGCTGGCCATTTCCATATAGGCTGCCTATGACTTAAGTGAAGGCAAGATACCAGCTGCTCACAGAGGTACCTCCAGAGTGCTCTACACAGTAATAAGTATCTGGCTTTCTATCAAGACCACGTTTGTCCCATGTTTGGCCTCCAGATTTGCAGAACTTCACACACAAGATAGTCTTGACTGTATTACTACTGCCAGGACCTAGTGACTTCTCATGGACTCAGTGCTGTCAAACACATACTATGGAAGGTTGTCAAGAAGAGTTTGGAAAGCAGACTCGGGATTTTACCTTCTATTTAGCAGGGCAGGCCGCCTGATGGCTGGAGCTTGTTTTCTCTGCATTTCAGATTGTCTCTGAAGGTTCGATTTCTTTTTCAAAACTGGGTAATTCCTCTGTGTATTCTTAAAAAACAATAAACATATATAGCATATATGTACATTGTATACACACAAACACTTTTCCTTCAGTTTCCATTTACCACCTGCATGCAGAGTACTGGCTTTGCCTACCTTTCAGTCTAGTATAATTTGAAAATATCTTCTACACTTTTCTATATTCCCCTCATTACCAGACAAAAAAAAAGCAGTTACTTTTTGATTACTGTATCTCTGTAAATTGACAAATACACAAGTTCCACACATCTTTAAAATGACTCTTCTCCACAAATCTAAAAGCAATCCCCGTCGTACAATACTGCATGAAATGGAGCAGGCAACAATGAACGCACTGGAGTGCAGAAGAGGGAGCCTACTGAAGGAGTTAAGTATTTTGCAAAAACTTCAATTTTTCTAACAGGCAGATGCTTAACACCTCCATGTTGGCTGAATCATTGGTTTGTAACAAAGCAATGCAAAGATAAGAAATCTTAATAAGGGAGCTTTTCCTGTAAAAATACAGTAACTACCTCCATACTTGCATAGAACATACTCCCGTACTTCAATTTTCATGACTTCCAACCCAATTAAGCGTTAAAGAAAACTTTCACACCTAGTCATTAACTACCCCCCTCAAAACAAACAAGAACTCAGCTGACACATCCCCAATTTAATAAAAGGTTGTGCCAGAGGTCTCCATTTTATATTTCAGAAGCACTGTTCTGAAGCCATTGCGTTTCGTTCTTTTAATTTGTCCTTACATGAACACTAGAAGTGCATTAATTACCTTCTCGCTAAGTGGCTGTCTATTCAGAGGACTAATTCCTTTGCGTGAACCCACTGCCTTCTTGGCTGCCAAGCCAGTTATAACGCCGTAAGAACGCTTCTTCCCTGCTATCTTCTTCCTGCGTCCCAAACGATTTTTGCCATAACCTGCAACAAGTATCAAGAATTCGACAATTCGTATTGAAAGAAAAAGCTTATGGGTTTAAGATGCTACGCAGGCAATGCACACTTCAAGCCTTAGAGCAGAAGCTATCACTACACTTGAAGACAATTCCGTCATTCAGTTATTTCAGCAGACCTGGCCCAAGCCCTAGCACAACAATAATCAGTTTCTCATAGAGACCACAGTTTTGCTCTAGTTCGTTGTATTAATTTCTGTTGAAAATTTATTATTTGACATGTCTACAGGGACAACTTAAGGGTCATTCTGGCATAGAAAAAACACCAAAATACTCTGAAATGGAACTTCATCAAGTGCTGAATAATACAAAAGCAAACCAAAGCACACCAGCTCTCCGCCCATTCAGCAAACTTTAAATTAAGAGTTTAATTTAAAGAAAAGCAAAAAGTAACTTCAAAGCTTATTTATTTAGATCAGTGCTTCCCAAGACATGACTAAAGAAAAAAGAACTTAGCAATTGGCCCACAAAATAGTATTAAACAGCATATAAATTACATCACATTTGAAGTGTTTTCAATTAGAAGTCTGCATGGCAGTCTGGATGAAATTGAGAATTGAAAGCAGCCTTTGAATATAAAGGGCTCGTAAGTCTGAGGTCTGTAGTATAAACATCTCAAACCTCCAGTTACAAGGGTTTGGTTAACCCTGTCTGGAGCCATTTAGCTTTATGCTATGAATACAGACCATGTTTTATCCTCAAGTATCATCCCCCTTAGAACCTCAGACTGCAAGATAAATTTAAGACTAAGGAGCCAGCTCTACCCCAACTGACACATCTCGCTTCGACATATCCATACCATCGATAATAAATCTGTGCTTCTTCATGAGAAAGGAGCCATCACATGAGGTTAAGCCACTGATCAGAAGCCAGCCCAGATAAATTTGCCATGGAGAAACTGCTGTGTAACCACATTTTGTGGATGGTTAGCAAATGCTCTTCTTTTCAAACAGAAAAGCTGAGAGACAAGGCTACTTATGCTGAAAGGTACCTCATAAGCTCTCTGGACCAATCTCTGCTCAAATAAATTACAACCTCAAAGTTAGCTCTGGCTGCCCAGGCTTTTGTGCAGTTGCATTCTGTGTATCACCAAGGACAACCTTTATTTTAATGAACAATGTTCTCCCTCTTTCTCCCTCCAAAAGCTGAAGAGTCCCAGCTCAAGTTCCTTGCTTCCTTCCAGAGAGTTTGGCAGCCACTTCTAAAACCACAAGGAATTGAATGCTGTTGATCATTTGTGGTTTCTGTAGCTGTCCACAAACTAACAGAGGATTTGCTACTTACCAGAATAACTTCAATGGCAACGGAGCAGCAATAAATCTACTGGTCATACGGTACTAATAACTAAAATGCTCAGAAGAACTATTTAATGATACCTTCTGCTCAAAACCCAACATAAATGAGGTTTGCTTTCAGTGGGAGAAAACGTGGAGGTGTATAGGAGGGAGCAGCAAAAGCTATTCACAATGTTTCAACACGTCATGAATCTGGCAATTTTGCAAAAAATGCTTGCTTTTTCCTAGAACAAGGGCAGGCAAAGAAGGAAGGTTCCAAGAGAGAAAAGTAACTGCCAAGATGGTTGTATTTAGAGCTTTATATTTGTAGCTCAAGTTGCTCCTAAAATTCTTAATTCTAATACTTCTTTTGTACCCTTTGGATCATAAACAACTGTGTTTGACAACCACTGTCATGAATAGAAAGCCTACATGTTTGATAATCTACAACTTAAACTCACTCTTTTAACTACACAAACATTCTTACACTTTGGGCTGAGTGATGTAAAATATTTTCCTGCACTGTCACCAATTTACTAAAGACGCACAAATTAAGGAACACTGCTCTGTTGGCCTGTATAAAAAGCAAAACTCCTCTGAGCCCTGAGCAACATGACAGTGCACTGATCCCCAAAGACATCTGTGTCTAAGATGCTAAAAAGGGAACTTTCACTTTTTACAAAGTTTAGACAAGTTTCAGAGCTACTGCTACACCAAATACTAAGCAACAACAAAGATAAAATGGGGATCACTGTGAGTACACCAGACAGATGTGTATTTGCTTTAAATGAATGCTACTAAACAAGAATGTTGCACGTATTAACTTAACTACTTAATTAGCTTGGATTAAGGTGGTAAGCTTTCTGATTAGCCAGTATTTTTCCATATTTTGATAATCCAGTGCTAAAAAGGTATTTTTCAAAATTAAACAAAAGCAAAATGAGTCTATATTTCAAGCAGGTACTGGCCATGTACTGGACCAAAACCCAGGAATCATTCTAGAATATTACTCCTGCTTATCAAAAAAACCTCTGTCAGTTACTCAGGGAATCTACAGGAAAGCTGTTACTGTGCACTTTTCCTCTCTTCACTCCCTGCCTATATGATTTTTTTCCCCCATTTTTGTATTCCACTGTAAAAACATTGGTTTAAGAAGGCTGACACGGTACTTCCTTTGCATCCCAAAGTCTCAGCAAGAAAAGCCAACTCACTATCAATTTATGTATCCCAGAGGCAGCATTACAGTCTGCAGTAACAGTTGTTTTCAGGAGGCCTACTAGGAGAATTCTGCCTAGCAAATATAAATACGCTGGCTCTTTTGCACACAACTCAGAGCTCTGGCAAGGTCTCCACATTTCCTAATATACAGGCTTTGGCATACGCACGCTTTCTATCCATCTCTGTGAAGAGACAAAAATCTCAACACCCTTTCCAAAATTAAAATAAATTTTAAAAATCATAAAGCAAGCCAATCCTTCCTCAAGTCAAAAAGAGTTCCTCAAGCACCTAAGCTCCTCTTTGGTCAAACACGTCAATGTTGTTCTCACACTGAACCAAAACCAATCTCAAATAGCTCACAAAGAACTGAATTATAACCAAAACCATATATGACACCATTTGAAAGACACCTGATTTGACTGTGTCAATCCATAAATTTTCACTAGGTTACACTTCAGCTAAAAAAAAATAAAAATTGTGCAATGCACGTTATGTCTGGCACACACACCTTTCTGTTGTTGGATTCCCCACTTAGAGCCTGGTGTCCTGAACTGGCGAGTTTGATTCTGCTGAAGCCCTCTTTTCATTTTGGGGGAATACTGTTTCCTCTCTTCTTTCTTGTTCAGTTTAATTATATCATCTGTAAGCAACAAATAAAAAATAAAGATTTGCCACATTGCAGACATATTCTAGTTCTGAAGAAGAACCCTAGCAGGTTGGAGCAATGGGAAACAAACCAATATAATCTTGCAAAACCAGCATATACAAGGTAAGGTTCCAGAAACATCTCTAAAAAACATCCAGTCCCTGTTAGTCTTACAGCACTTCCTTTATAATACAATACCCTAGCCAAAAAGAAACAGTTGCATACACCCAGAGCATCCAAGAGACTTGAAAGATCATGGCATGAAATTTTAAATGGAGTGACTACAACAGTTTTTGTATACCATTGAAGAGATGGTAATCCCATCTCACTTAACAGACTTTACACATTCCAGACAAAACATCAATTCAAGCCTTGGTTCTTTCATCCAAAGTTATTTTAGAAAAATCACACAGAGAGAACTCAGCCTATCAGTTATATACATATGTTCACTGAGGTTGAGATGATGGGGAAAAAAGCAAGCAAGACTTCTCTCCCCAGGTATCTGAAATCCAAAGCAATCATCTCTTGTCCAGGGAAACAATGTTCAACAAATTGATCGGTTTAAGAATATGTGTACGATAATAAATTGATGAAAAGTGAACGGCAGGTCTGTCAAGTGCAAACCACACCACACCAGTTTCATTTCCTTCACTGATCAGGCAGCTGGCTCAGCAGATAAGAGCAAAGCAACAGACGCGGCATGCTTTTATTTGACTGTCAGCTTTGTTTACCAAAACACCATAAAGCAAAGTGTCAAATTATGTTTATTGCATCTAGATCATGAGAGCACAACTGATGTAAATATTGTGTTTCTACAGGGATCTACCACAAACACGTAATGTCCTTTTTTGTGTCAGGGAGAGATGGGAACAGGGTTACTGTGTTTAACAGAGTTCAAATGGACTTGGATGGGGTAGAACAGAGAAAACAGCATAAAAAAAATCATCAAAATACGGTTATCCAACATTTTATATCCTTCTGAAGTAAAGCTAAGAGAAAAATCAGCTTACTTTGCCACAAAATTGATTGAATATTCAGAAAAAATCTTTTAGGACAAGGAATTATTGATACAGGTCACTCAGGGTTTGATTTCTTTACCAAAGGGATCATCCCTGCAGCAAGGATTCCCAAACTTGCCTTTTTATATGACAAAGGAAACCAAAGTCACTTCAAAAATTGTATATAGGTCCAAAATAGCAGAAACTATCACTGCCAACAGCAGTACTCAACCAGGAGCACTATTTGAATTTAGCACCACTAATAAAGTAATGTTCAACAAAAACTAAAACTTCCAAAAGTGTTAGAGCAGAATGTGTAATCCTGTGTAATGGCTGCTTCCATTCAGAGAGCACGGATCCATGCTTCACAGTTCATCTGCTCCATCTTAAATCCCATTTTTTGCAAGTTAACTGTTGCTGCACGCAGGGTTACAAGTTTTTAAACAGAAGTTAACTTTCAGCTGTTCTCTAATTTGGGGAAATGAAGGATACCTGGGACACTACACATTTGTTAGCCGAGACACACTGAAGCATCCCTTATCTTGCCGGAGACTGGCGATCAAAACTACACCTAGAACAGCAGAATAATCTAGGAACATTATGTGTAACTCATCTGAAGCAAAGTTTGATAACACACCAGCAACAAAAATAAGTTTAATCTTTATCACTACATGAGAAAATACTCAACGTTAAGATCTAGATCCTAAGATTTCCTAGATTAATGTTGTGTCAATTTTTTTGATATCATGACAGATGTGGGACAGCATCTTATCTTTCCTTATGCCAGACCATATAGCTTGGACCTGGAGACAACAGCCATGGATGCCACTGTTCTCATGACAGGGCACCCTTGCAAGGAAACAAGGGACACACCCACTCACAACTCATTGAAGCTTCTTAAACAAAACGTCACCATGACACCACAACAGTCCTTCGCAATCTGCTATTAGTCAATGTCCAGGATGTAGTAGTGGCTAACTGAAAGGCTAATGTGGCTGAGTAAGAATCACTAGAATACATGAAAATAGAACTAGCCACTCAGAATCAATAACTCTGTTAATCTCGGTAACCTTGGAAACAAAGATTCAGTGTACTACGCTATAAGTAAAAATAGATTTATATGAATGCTGTAATGCTACTCCCTGTACAGATGAGCTCTAAACATCATTTCACAAGTTATCTCCATTGCCAAAACACAGAACTCCAGACAGGTACAATGGTACAAATCCTCTTATTTTAAGGTGGCCTGCAAAGGCCAAGTCTACCATTAACATTCTAATTCACATCGTGATTTCATTTTTTTGAAGCAAGTCTCCTGTTAGTACCCATCCACCATGCTCCTGCAGTGTCATGGAGCAGTTCTTGAGTATAGAAACTCGATTTTTTTAGATAAAACTAATCTGGAAGGTGCACTCCAGGAATGCACCAAATGTGTCCCCAGCTGTTAAGGGGACTCAGCACCCAGGACCAGAACTACTCTGAGATACTGCTTTGAAATGTGTATAGCATGGGCATCTGGTTCTCAGATACGCTCGAGAGATGCAGATCTGTAGTAAGGCCGTACAACGTCCTAAGAGGGAGGACAGGGGAGAAGGGAACAAGAAACTATGTGTTAGAGACAACATGACACTTGATCTGACTGGTGAAGTGCCGCAGAGGAGTGACAAAGGAGACTTGCCATTACCAGCTTCCAAACCTGGAAAGGAAAACAAGGCAAGGCCGGCTGAGCAGCCCCCTAACCACTCCCTCCTGCAATTGCGAGCCCTGGGACGCTCCCCCACGGCCACCCAGCGAGGGGCCTGGGCACTGCGGCCTGACCGGTGCCAGACCCTGGCAGCGCCCCGGTGGAACAAAGGGAGCCCACTCCCCTGAACCCGGCTCCTCCCTAGCCAGGGAC
>NW_010146738.1:0-9515 GCF_000699245.1 Pterocles gutturalis
GCTCCTTTAAGAGCCCAGCGCGAGGAGCGGAGCCGACGCCATTTTGTCTGGTTGTCGGCCTGCGACGGGTGAACGGGCATGGGGAAGGGGCGGGGCAGAACCTCGCGAAGCCACGCCCCTCCCTGACGGCGTTTTCCCGCCTGTGGGGTGGGTCCTGCGGCGCGTGCGCTGCGCGGTCTCCTGTTCCCGCCGCTGGCGGTGGCTTTACCTCAGCGCTGGGCCGCGGCTGCCCTTCCTCCGCCGGGCCCTCAGCTGCGAAAGGGTAGATTCTGAGGGGTTTTGTTCTAATTAAAGCCCCAGTTATTGTATTAATAAAGCTTACTCTGGTGAGAGTTGGTTGGTTTTTCCCTGTGCTTCATGTATCTGTGTGTCACCCGTTAGCCTGTCAGTGTAAAATGGGGGTAGGTGGGTTTTCCTCTGGAGCGTTATGTGTAGCGTAGGAAATACTGCATTTGATCGTGATAAACTCAGTGGAGTAGGCCTAATTGCCACCATTTTCACAGAGGTGTTTAAATAAATCTCTTGTGCTGGTTTTGGGCTGTGTTAGTTTGGAATCTGTACAACCGGGTGTGAAATTTAGACTTGAAAAAGAATATCTGAAAAAGAATGCAAGAAGGGACATAATTAGATTTAAAAAGTATTACTTCAGGATATTGTTAGACTGTTGAGGTATTTTCCAATGTTTCTTTACTGTTTGCTCCTTACATACCACCTGTGTAAACTTACTGTAGGAATTCTCGTTGTTTGGTATTTGGGCTGTTATTGTTAATAATATGAAGCACCTTACGTTTTATGAGATTTTATTCTATGTATTGTTGTTTCCCTTGTAGTTTTTTACATCTGTTGAGAAGCCCAAGTTGGCCTTCTTGTGATTTAATTTTCTGTTGATCAGAAATAGTTTTGTAAAGGTCTTTCCCGTAAAGGCTGACTACAGTATTTGTTTAAACTTGGCGAGTCTTGCACAACTTTAGTTTAACTTTTCATAAACTTATTTGTTGAGGTCCTAGGCATGCAATGGTTTTGTTGCTAATGCTTTTTTTGCAAATGTTGTTTAAAATAACACATGTTGTAGATGTATTGTGCTCTAATCTTCTTGTATTGCAATTTTATTTGTAATGGAAGTACTCAGAGTTGGCATAATCAGGAATACAAATGCCTAAAAGAAATTTGCAAGTGAAGTGTTATTTCAGAACAAAAAATTGAAACTTTAGGTCTAAATATATCAGTGCATTATGTTTGATATAATTCAAATGCTTTTTTTTGTCAAATATACATTTAAAATTACTTTGATTTAAATAAAAAATATTTTCTGAAGGACAAACCAAATGTATTTTTTTCATTTGTTGGGGGTTTTTCACTACTTCTGAAAGTTACTTTTTTTTAATGTAGCTATCAAACAGAGAGAAAGTTAGGACCAACGTAGGATTCCTCTGGACATATTCAAAAATTGAAATACTAAATTAAAAAGTTCCCAAGTTTAGCTGTTCTGGCTTCCTTGTGAGGGGGCAATAACAATTTAGTAAAACATAATCTGCAATTAATTATTAACTATGAGTGAAATGTGTTGGTGGTATTTCTGTTCATCTCCAGCAGAAGCCAAACACAGTTTAATCCAGAATCATTAGCGTCTATGGTTTGCTGTTTGTTGTCATAGACGCTATGACTATTTTAATATATTTTTTTGTTTTGCTATTTTCTGGAACAACTTTTAGCCAAGAGAAAATGTAAGTAGAGCAAATATAGCATCTTACTTAATTGTTATCCACTGGTTTAGGTAAATAGATGCAGAATTTAAGTAGAGCCAATAGAAAAGGCACTATCAAAACTGACATGTTTTCACAAGCAAAATTCTCACTAGCGTGTGTGGGACTAATGCTAGAAAAAGGACTGATGATTCTAGAATTATTACTGTATTTGCTGCCAAAGAAAGAGGTAGAGTTACCTCCTAAAGTGCTGCAAGATAAATATGCAAAAAAGTTAAGAAATTAAGCTGGTGCTCGTTAGCTTTTCTATAGTACCTGAAGATACTTTTTTACAGGTTTGATGAAAGCTCTGACTTAAATGTGTATTTTACAATTGTGCTTAGCAGGGCTTTTTTGATTCTTTTATCTATTAACAATGATGTATTGAAAGCAGACAACCTAAGGGCTTTTGGCATTTCAGAAAATGATAATACGCATCTAGCAAATGTTTTGTTCAATGCACTTCATATGTATTTTAGATTCGTTATGTGGTCAGGTCCTAACACCTGGCTTGTGCTTTTGTGGAATGGTGCATACTTCAATTTATAAAGCACTGAAGAAATTAGAGTAATCCTGTGAAAATGTATTTATGTTGGCTTTTACTGTAAATTGCTCCATTTATTTCAGTAAGAACTTTACTGATGGGAAAACTACACAAGCATACTATTTGGAAGAGTAGTGTTTCAGGATTTAATTTGGCAAAAGGAATAATTATTTCCATGTAAGGAGCTTGTTTAGGTAGACATGCTTTTGAGTGTTTGCAGAATCAAATCCACAGACATTACCTAAGCTGTTATTTGGTAATGTTACATCACAGTTTTTGTAAAAGGTATTCTCCCTGGGGCTCCGCTGTTTTTAACTAGTGTCTTAGAATAACTTAGCCTGATGTATCTTGTTTGCTTTAACAGTGTGTGCATACGTGAACTACAAATGGAAGTAAGAAATAAAAAAGAAATATAGTTCCATTACCCTTTTGTTGTTTTATATTCCATATACAGATATGTCCTTACAGCACCAAAGATCTTTCGAGTTGGAGCATCTGAGAAAGTCGTAGTTCAAGCTTTTGGTTATGAGAAGGAATTTCCAGTCAATATTGCCATAAGAAGCTTTCCAGATAAGCTTGCTGTTTATTCTTCTGGCCATATTTCTTTAAGTCCAGCCAACAAATTCCAAGATGCCGTAACTTTGACAGTAAGGACATTCAGACTTTTCTTGCAGTGTTTTTATTATCACAGTTATAAGTGTTAAAAAAGATTATGGTAAGTTTTCAGTTGTTTAAGCTGGGAAGGCAAGCCTAGCACCCCAATTTCTCAGTTTGCCACATATAGTTTATTTCATTTTAGTTTGTTTAGATATTTTAGTTCTGGTCATAAATAAAATGTAAAATTTCAAAACACTTGTTTGTAGCTTAATACTCCAGACCATCATCTATGATGTAAGCAAGAATAAGCCCTTGTGTGTCTTGATGTTTTTATTCAATAATAATTAATAACAGGATAGTAATTGCTATTCAGATACTCTTCTCAACAAAAAATACTGTAGTAAAAAATACTTGAAAAATATTTTAATATTCCTTAGAAGCCTTATTTCATCTCCACCAGCTTCAACCAAGAGATTTACCAAGAACAGAAAATTCAGTCAAGTATGTGTATTTGGAAGCTGTTTCTCCACATTTTACAAGATTAAAAAAAATTCCTGTTTCCTATGAGAATGGATTTCTTTTTATTCATACAGACAAACCAATTTATACTCCTGATCAGTCAGGTAAATAATGCTTATTTCTCTTGGCTGTTATTTATTTTTTAAAGTCTGTTGACTTTGACAAGGAATTAGGGTTTAAATGTCCTTTAAGCTCTTGGTTATGTTGTATTGCCATCAGCTGCTATTTAATTTTTTGATCAGCAGAATAATACTTTGAACTACTTGATCATACTGTAGAAATTAATCACTTCTCCCAATATTTTCTCAGTCCCTGCCCTCTACACCCTACATGGTGGCACAAAGACTGAAATATTTTCCTGGAAATATGTTAAAAATATTTGTGAAGAAATTATGACTAAATCATTGGTTTCATGTAGATTGAGCTATTTTCCTACAAAAGTGACATGCTAGGATTGTGCTGGTAAAAAATTATATTGCACTGTGAAGATTCAGTGGGAAAGTGGTGGTGCAGGGTCTCGCATTGCTGGCATGAATAAATACTGTTTGGACACCATACTGACAAAAGGTCAAGAGCATTCTATAAATACTAAAAACTTGAAAAATTAGTAGGGATAAAATATTGGGGGCTTGGGGCTTTTGTTTGATTTTAAATTGCTATAATGGTATAACTCTGAGATTTAATGTAATTTCTTACAGTGAAAGTCAGGGTTTACTCTCTGAATGAAGAACTGCAGCCAGCTCGGCGAGCAACTGTCCTTACTTTTGTGGTAAGTTGTAATTGAATTTAGTATTAATATTCTATAGATCCCAAAAATAATAAATGTAGTTAGGAGGTAAATCAGTATCACAATCGATATTTAATAAAACTGTTAGATGTGTTTGCAGGTAGCCAGATGTCTTTTAAAAGGTCTAAAAGTGACTTTATACAATTGGATAGACGTTTGCAAGTCCTAGATCTGAAGTTGTTATGGAATGGAAACAAAGAAAAAAATATGAATTATCTTTAATATCTAGGGAAAGGATTTTTAATAATATATGGTTTTTATACTGTCATTTATTTAATTTAAGATATAAGAGTAATCAGTATCTATTCTACTATGGATTTTATCCTTTAACAATAGGGTTGTTATTATAGTAACTTTTTAGCAATTTTAAGCATTGTGTAGTAACAGCTTTTAATTGTTGGAACCACAACAAAGTGTTTAAACCAGAATTTCAGAGTTGTTTCTAAAAATGTCTGTATTTTCATACTGTGAAATGAGCAAAACTCTTAGGAAAATATGTCTCTCACTGAATGAGGATTTTCATTTTGATAAGAATGATCTGTAACTGCTGATTCTTTCCTGTTATAATTTAAAGGATCCTGAAGGAGTAAAAGTGGATATTGTAGAAGAAGAAGATTTTACTGGAATAGTTTCTTTTCCCGACTTCAAGATTCCTCCTAATCCTAAGTAGATTTGTTTAATGCTTTTTGAGAATTATTAACATAATATTGCCTTTTCTTAAAGACTGTCAGACTGTCTTTTGCTTGATACACAGCATGTGCATGACTTGAAGCTTGGAGATTTCTAACCTATCACATAGTGTGTAACCATGGTATAAATAAGGAGCTTATGACCAAGTATTCTCCTGTTCAGTTGACTTCCAAACTAACATTTGTCTCCTGAAGCCAAGTGGGAAGGTTACTCTGAGTTTTCAAATAGATGGGATATGCTTGCTGCAATGAGAGAAAGTGAGGAAATGTAGTCAGTGAAAATACCAGTGACAAGACTGAAATTAAAGAACAGTTAGTGGTGGGTTTGTCATGCTCAATTAAAAAGGAAGATTAATAAAAACTAAAGCTTTCTACTGTAGAGGTAGAAACAGTGTCAAAGATGTATTGATTTCAGGGAGGGGAAACATTCATATTTCATACATATATTCATTAAAATCACCAGCACTTTGCCAGTAACAGCAGCATACAAAATAAATATCTCTTCAGTTCCCCATTTAGTCTTGAGAGGGTGCTGAAGATTCACTGAGTTGGCAGAAGGATGCCAGCAGGTGCTTTAATTTTTTTTTTTTTTTTATTACAAGATATTGCATGTTAGAACTACAGCTTAGATTGTCTGTGCAAGAAGTTAGCTAACATGCTTAATCCTTTTTTATAGTATGTGTATGTCAAATTATTATTCAGTGCTTGATCCAGCTTGAACTCCAAATGTTTTCTTATAACAAACTTATTTGCTTTTTTTGTGGAATTTCTGAATTCTTTGTGCTTTATAAACTTACAAATGGTCTAAGTGTATAGAGTTTGCCTTTATTTAACCAAATAATTAATAATTGGTCATACCCTTCAGCCTTGTTTTTATTATTAGGGGAAAAGACTGCATTTTTCACTTAAATTGGGCAAATTTAGCTATGTTACAAAACTGGCAAAGATGAAATGGATGTAGTACATAAATTAAAGCAAATGGGATCAAATTTCTTTGAATGGTAGGATAGGAAGATATTTACTTTTAGATACGCCCTGCACGTAGAAGTTCTGTGGGGTTTTAGTAAAGAAATTTGAAATGAAGCAAATGCCTTTTGAGTATGCCTAGTGGCAAAGAAGAATCATCCAAATTATGGTAAATCAGATGGGTGATACATACTAATCCTGATGACTGCATGGAAACAGACTTGTAGCCACAACCAGGCATGTGTCTAACCTCAGGATGATAATTGGCAAGTGAAAGAAAGTAGCAAATAATGTATTAATGTCCCTGGTTACATTTGCAGTCTTCAAAATGTGTCTCTGCTCGTAACTATCAAGCAAAAAAACTCTGATAGTCATAGCATAAATAGTGACATATTCTTTTCCAATTTATTTCAATGCTTTAAAATAATTTAAAAATAATTATTAAAATATCAAAGCAGAATCTTCTCAAAGTAGGTATTGAACATGTGCAAAAACTTGGTGCGGAATTTTTCTCTCAAAAATTATTAACGTGAAATATTGTTAAGTAGTAATATTATTTTTTTGTCTTCAACATTAATTTTAATCTTAAAAATGTTTGATTGTTGACATTTCCTAGGTATGGAATTTGGAAGATTGAAGCCAAGTACAAGGAGAATTTCGTAACCTCAGCTGTTGCCAAATTTGAAGTTAAGGAGTATGGTAAGGTGTGCCCATACTGTGAACCATCCTTTTTATGTTTTTTCAGTGAAATTTATAGAGGACAGGTATACAACACAGAGGAAGAAAATGCATAAATTTCTGAGGTAACATTGGCCTGCTTGCACACAGTAGTGGGATGCAGCGTAACACCAAGTGGCAATGTCAGTTCGCGCTAATCAGTCACATCGGTGTAAGACTGTATTAATACAGTTTGCCTCTAAATAGAGTTATTCTTTAGTATGCTGCGTCATCTTGGCATAGTTGCACGGATGCAAAACATGGAGCCAGGGTGACTACAGATAACTTAGGGCTTTGTAACTTGTGTTTCGCTGTGGATAAGCCGGCAGCTGTACTTTGGGGCTATTATGTTGTAACTCAAATCACTTGAAACCAACGTGATTCTTCGATGGCTATACAGAGGTGTCTTTCTGAGTATCTGTGGCTTACTGTGTAAAAACCTGTCTGAGTGCCTTTCTTTTCTACTCAATTTTCAGCAATGCCAAGCTTTTCCATCGTCATAGAGCCAGAAAGTAACTTTATTAGTTCTGATAAATTTGAGAACTTCAGGATTGTTGTGAAAGCTAGGTGAGGAAATTTGGCTTTCATTTCTAAATATGTGTGTATCTCTTCTTCTTTTACCTGAAGAATGATTTTCCCATGTCCAGAAGCTGCTTCTTTTACTTCCTCAAGAAGCCTTATAATCACAATACTTTCTGCTCTTTCAGACAACTAAGAAACCCTTTTAAAAATTCTTACAAAGTGATTATTTTTCATCAGAAGTGTTTAAACCTACACAGACATTTGTTTTCTGTCTCTTGCCTAGGAAATTACTCTTCTTCAAAAACGAATGCTTTGTTGCAGCCATCTTAAAATCATTTATATTGTTGTTTTGTTTTCAGCTATTTTTACAATAAAAGACTTGCAAGTGCTGATGTTTTTCTTCGTTTTGGAATAATTGAAGAAACTAGAAAAACAATGATGCCTCGTGCAATGCATATAACTAGGGTAAGAAGCAAGCCTAGTCTGTGTAGATTTCATGTGCTTAGTTCAGGACTGATCCAAGTCTACTGAAGTTTTCTCATTAAATTTTATGAGAATGCAAACTAGGAGCTGGAACCCATCGACAGCTATTCAGTGTCGACTTTTCCTATGTAATCCTATTGTCAGGGTCATAGAAATGCACTTTAAAATGGAATTCAGAGGCAGCTAGTGAGACAATATAATTTCAATCTGGTTCAGTTACTCACTTGAGCAAACTATGTGGTTGAAGTTTCTCTGAAAAACTTTTATGCTATCTATTACAGAATAAACAAAAGAAATCAAATATAGAATCGATGTAGTAGTACCAAATCATGATAGGAGACAAACAGATCAAAATTATATTGATGTATCATGGGGAGTCTATTCTGCACCAATTATCCCTCTCTCATTTAGTCTGGCCTTTTTGATTTAGTCATTGAGGAATGCTAAAAGGCATTATCTTTCCTCATTTAGGGACGATATCTCTGTGTTATTCCTACCTGTTGTTGGGCCTGCATGCAGACTTTGCAATATGTGCCATTGGTTGATTAATTATCAATAATCTTAGGGAATGAAGAATTCTTCTTCATTAAAATATCTCCACCTTTGATTTCCTCTGAAAATAGGCAATGAACAGAAACATAGTTAATTTATATATTATTCTTAAATTATTGTCTATAAATAACAATTTGTATTTTATTTCTAGATTGAAAATGGAGTTGCTGAGATCAATTTTAACAGTAAGGAAGCAGTGAGTTTTGTAGGGTTTCAAAGTCTAGAAGAACTGGATGGGTTGTATTTATATATTGTGGCATCAGTGTTGGAGTCTGCAGGTAAGTTCCTTTTTAATTGTTTTTTTTTTTTTTAACATATCTGCAAATGTAAAGAGAACTAGAAAACAAAACTATATGGATAACTTTTCTGGCATCAGACTTTGTTTAGTATTCAGAAATCCTTCTTCCAAAAACTTATGAGGAAGAACAGTCAACTTATCACTGTAAAAATGTTCAGGGATTAAACATTTTTCTTTTTTTTTTTCTTTTTGGCTATTTGTTTTCACAACAGTGCTAGGAGTTAACTCTTTAGATGCAAGGCTATCACTGTAACAGACAGGCTGTGCTGCCCTTTTGAAGGGGAGAAAACACAGGCACTAGGATGTAATTATTAAAAGGGGCATAATATTTTGTTAGGTGGCCTCAGTGGTGAAGCAGAATTTGCTGGAGTCAGATTTGCTGTATCTCCTTACAAACTGAGTTTGATTGCTACTCCTCTCTTTGTCAAGCCTGGACTTCCGTTCTTCATTAAGGTTAGTTAACGTAACTGGTATTGTTGCCCATTACAACATAAAATTTTTAATTTCCATTGACCTTTTTCATTTTTTTTTAATGTGCTATTGTAGAAGAAACTTAGCAGCGTGAAAGTTTTCTCCTTGAAAAATGTCACTGTTTGTGTAAGAAATGTTATGTGTTCTGATGAACAGGTGCAAGTGAAAGATACAGGAGATCGCTTTGTTGGAAATATCCCTGTAACTGTCACCGCAAAGTCACTAAGTGGGCAAATGGATGAGACTGAGTTGATATCAGAGGGTTCAGAATCTGGGAGAAGAAAAACAAGCACCAATGATGGAACTGCTTTGTTTGTTGTTAATGTCCCATCTGATAGCAAAATGTTGGAGTTTCAAGTGAGTTAAATCATTCCATTAATTTGTTTCTTTGAGGGTTTAATTCTATGCTTTTGCAAATGCACAACACTACTGGGAAGACATTACACTCAAAAGTTAAGAGTTTCTAAACTTAGAGACTGTTACGAATAATCAGTTATGAAATGCAAGTGCTATAATGAAACATTACTTCTCTGTTAAATCCTTAATTAAATTGTTCTGAAACAAAATATCCTAATTTGTGACATTTATTTAATAATATTAAATAAAATAGATATATATTAAATAAATA
>NW_010146739.1:0-490 GCF_000699245.1 Pterocles gutturalis
AGGCTGACCGGTCTATAGTTACCCGGGGTGTGAGGCAGGCAAAATCATTCCAAGTATAACACATTGTTTTGCCAATCAACAGGGATAACACAAAGGAATCAGGCACCAAAAAAAAAGTAAACTTATTTTTACTTATGTCCAAAGTGACAAAGTAATGAGGAAAACAGTACAGAGAGAATAAATCAAGATAAGGCAAAGCAGCAAGACAAGCAAACTACTATAGCAAGCACAAATTAAGGTAATGCACCTAGTCATTACTACCTAGAGTTAGCGATAGTGATTAAGAAAAATACATCACCGATTGCCCTATATTACCATCATCCAGATCTGCAGACGCTGGGGAGCGCATTTACGGTGCAGGATTAGGATTTGGAGAACTCATGCTGGCAATTGGAAAAATCTCTATACAGTGAGTTCACTGTATAGAGGAGACTTCCAAATTTCCCTGCAAACGGTCCGCACTTTTATACAGTTAAATGAACAATTTTAT
>NW_010146740.1:0-8412 GCF_000699245.1 Pterocles gutturalis
CTGCCGCCGCCGCCCTCGATGGCCAGCCGAGCGTGAAGCCCCGGGATCGCCACTGATCGTGTTATGGCTAAATCAGAGGATTTGGCCAAAAACACTATATTCCCTGCTCAGAGATCAGCTTCCCCTCTGCCATCAGATAACCACCGTGAAGGATGTGTTAACAGGCCCCTGTGCACTCTGTGCCCGTTAAGCAGAGGCCGAGCTACCATAAGAGCGAATAGATTTGAGTAACGATCTCTTATGAGGCTGCAAACCTACATATAGTGTTTAAAATTATTCCCTTAGGACAAGATGTTTTTCACCAAATCTCCCACATGACAGTTTGACATATTGGTTCAGGCACATAGCTCTGCACTTGTACACTCTACAGAATCATCTTTTTCAGTTTTCAAGAAAAATAAGTCTGCAAACATTTCATGTTTCCCTGCACACTGGACCTAGTTTCCACAGATTAATTCACTCCTAAAAACTGTATTTTTAACCACAACTAGTTCATTTGCGTTGATAAACAAACGAGCCATCTCTTCCCTCAGCCCTGCAGCACTGACAAAACCCTGCACAAAGGCATTTCTTGCCTACAGGTAAACACGTTTTACATTTGTTTGCAAACACGAACATGGCACCTGCTTAGTCCATAAACCTGCACCCCCTCCAGTTTTCTTCACCTCTGGCAGCCCGTACCCCGCTCGGGACTGGATCCATCTCTTCCATTTTCAGTGACTCGGGGCAGCGGCCGTCTCTGCCTTTGGACTCCGCACAGCACCAGCGCTGTGCTGGCGCTCCAGGAAATCCCCAGCTGCTGCGTTACAGAAACCTCTTACTCTGAATTTTACTCCTTATTTTATGGTGTGTAACCTGTGTGATTTTTAAAGCCCGCAAGATGCTTGAAGGAGCGACCCTCCGTGGTGTGAGCACTACGAAAGGCAGGCAGAAGCGCCCGTGGTGAGGATGAAGAGCTGGTGCCAAGGGCTCCTAACGACCAGCACAGCCGAAACGGGGAGCAGGCGACTCCCCTCTCTGCTGACCAGGAGCGCTGTGCAGAGACACCCCAACCCCAGGGTATGGCCACATCTCCCTTATTAACATTTCGAGAAGTCACTTGGATTTATTGCCAAGTCAGCCCATGGATTTATTGCCAAGACCCAGCCAGCTGAGCTGTGCTCAGAGCCTTTCTCACAACAGAGGGAAGGCTCTTCCATCAAAAACACGTGCACAGCACCGAGCAGGGTCCCACACCACCCATGTACCCTGCAAACCAGGACTAAAGCGTTTGCCCTAGCTGCATACAGACAAGACACGGCTCCCCTGAAGGCAAGGCACGGCCAGGCACGGCCAGGCACAGCCGTCCCCGCTCGCTGGGGCTGGGAACAGAGCCCATTTACCCTTAGCACCGAGCAATGCCCACCCCTCCATCAGCCCACCTGCTCTGGCAACATCCTCTGATCCTCAAAGCCTCTTCCTCCACAGACAGCATGATTAATTGGAGGTGCCTGCAACTCTAAAGGGCCCATGTATCAGCCCATGCCGCAAAGATGTTTATTTTGCTTTCAGTGGCCTCAGAGCTGGCAGGGAGCTCCATCGGTGCTCGCTGCTTGCTCAGAATTTAGATAACAGGAGACACAGAGTGCTTGCTGCAAACACATATTTTTCTTATTTCTCCCTTGACCTCTTTTCATGCTCCTGTTTTCACCAGGAGCAACGGAAGGCTGTGCACACCACCACAGGGAGGCTGCCCAAACCCACGGCAGCGTTAAGGGTTTGTTGTTAGGGCTGTAGGGCGACAGCCAGACTGCAGTGTCCTACCCTGCAGCCCCAGCAGCGAGCCGGGGCAGATACCACCTGAGGACAGACTCAGACTGTTAGCCGCGTGCCAGTGTCTGAAGAAACTGGTGAAAACACCATCGAGGAAGAAAAATGCCAACCCTATCAGCGGCAAAGGTGGCAGTAATCTCACACGTAGCACAAAGATGCAGAATGAACTACGTATGGATGAGGAGAACACCATTGCTGTTCTAATCAACGTGTCCCCTCCGCCCTGCCGGGAGGAGACAAGAAAGAGGCAACACACGGTTCCCCACCTTCTGCCCACTGCCCAACAGGAGAGCAAGACGCCTCCATGGCTTTACAGGAAAGCGGGGAACTGCCTACATCTATTTATTTCTCTGGAAGATACTGTTGAATTACTGCTTTCCAACTCTATGACTCTCTGAGAAGAAACGTAAGCCCTGTGACCGAGGGGGAAGGAGAAGCTCCATACCTTGGGACGGCAGCAGCTCCTGTGCCCTGCCAAGACAGCCACGGGGACAACTGACTGTTTTTAACTCATATCCTTCCTCTCTTTCGGCTACTTCCAGTTCCTCTTTTTGGTTTAACACATTAACTCTCAGGCTGGCTTTACTGAAAACGCTCAAACCGCAGAAGGGAGCTCTGCCTGCCCCTCACAAAGAGGCCAATGTCAGGGGTTCGGTTCTCACACAACAACAGACCATTCTCGCAAACCAGGTCCCATCACAACTACGGTTCTGCAGTGCTGCCTTCTGCCAGCCTGGCCCTGCCTTCCCCCATGCAGGCAAACTGCGGCTCCTGTGTCAGAGCCACTGAAAGCTGAGCTACTGATGGCCAAACTTTCACCCATGGTCTAACCAACCCAACCCAACCGTACGGCTCTGAACAGCTGGTCAGGCTCCCCAGTGCCGTCACCAACGCCACGCTCTCCTAAGCTCTGCACAGTATGAGAAGCTACAACCCTGCCCAAGTGAGGAAAATTGTCTTCAAAAATCAAACCAACTGCCACCAACAGTCAAAATATTTCTGGGTACTTCCAGGAGAAAAAGAATGGGAGCCTGGCAATTGCAAGCCATCTCAGCAAAGCTGACTCAATTCTCGACATTCATACACTGCCATCCGACACCACTGAATCCGAGCTCTGAGTCAGGGCCTGTCCTGTCCCCACAAAACCCCAAGCACTTCTGCTCACCTAAGAGAGGAGTCAACTGCCTAAATCTCACTCGTCAGCTCCATCAAACTTGCAGTCAGTCCCAGTATTGGGAAGAAGGCTACAAATGGCTTCTCCTAACTGTCCCTCCAAAGGCTGCAGCCGCCTCAGCCACGTCCCTACCTCTGCATCCAGCACGTAACCTGAAAAGGAGAACCTCATGGTAGGAGTGAATATTGGCTGACTGATCCCATGTTTTCTCTGCTGTTGGCGTACATCATTCACTTGCACTAACTAAACGCTTTGAGCCTATTTTCACCGAAAGTAACAACCCACACATCCGTGATGAGTAAGGAAATGCTGGTTTTTGCACCCAATACTTTCAGATTTATTTCATATGTACGCAAATTATCACATGGCAGCTTTACGCAAAACCCCAGCTCATGTGAACTCCATCTCTCAAATGCACGAGCAAATAAAAGGTTTCTCATAAAATCCAAGGTGAAATTTTCTACCTGCATGGAAGTAATATTTAGTTGTTCAATATACCCTCATCTAACTAAAACCAGTTCCTGGACACTGTCTAGTATTATCTCAGCACAGGCCAAAACCAAAAAAAAGACGCTGCTTAACTGTTCTGCATTAAATCGCCACCTCGCCATTTAACAGGGAGCTAAGCCGATTAACGGGGACTGATGCCCACCATCTCCCCGGAGGGATCGCCTCGCGGACCTGCCCTCTCCCACGGGCACCACACAAGTGGCCACCCTGGTCCACGCTGCTGAGAGCTCGCTGCCGGCCTCGACAGCGTCAGACTGCCTTTGGAGAGTGTTCTGGGCTACCAGGTTTATCAATCCCCGAGTTGTTTTTTCCCATTACGATAGAACAGTTTAATGCATGTTCAATACCGAAAAGGGCTTGAGCTGCCCCGAGCTCTGCCCTGCCGCTGCACCATTACCACAGGCTCGACCCTTCGCCAGCAGATGGTGCCCGAAAGAACAATGTTTACTCTACCCGTCAATCCACTCCATAACCCATCCTATCGTGTTAGTAAGTTTGGCTGCAGCTCATTTCCTCTGGAGGACACACAGGTCAGAAGTACCAGAATCACCCTCAGCCTCAGGCCAGTCTCAATGCGCAGAGCGGGGCTCCCAAAATAGCAGGAAAATGCCCACTCACACTGGCGAGGGACGTGGGTGTTCTAATGGAGCTTGTAAAGGCGATGAATAGATGGTGATTATGCAGAGAGCGCAACAGAGGAGGAAACATGTAAATTCCAGCTTTCTCTCGTCAGATTTGTGCAAGAGCTTCTACATAATTGCTGGGGAAAAAAATAGAAATTACAACAATAAGTAGGATATTAAAGCCTTGCATATTATACATGGAAATCTCTATTTTCCTTAAATGAAGTGAAAACAGAATGAAAGAAGAAGATTCCCTTCAAAGAACTTTGTTTGTGGTCGCTTAGTTTCAGGATGCAAATTAAATGAGTACTTGTTAGCCAAGTGTAAAAAGGAGAATTTGTCTCTGAAATATTACCAGTCTCTTGCGAGGCGAGGGCTTAGATACAGCTGGCCAAAGACTCCTATGTGTTTAGTCGCCTTGTTCCCAAAGAAATCAAGAGGAGCCATGTCCTCATATCCCAAAACCAGATCTGCATCCAGCTTGGCTGCCAGGGCTGGGGGATCCCGGTTCCTAGGGCTGCCCACCCCTCAGCCCCCCATCGCCTCCCCAGTTCTGCCGGCAGCTGCTGGAGGTGCCTCTGCCCCATCTATAACTCACAATTATGAGAGACCGTAACACAGAACTGCCACAGGCAAAGTCAATCTCTCCCAGGGGCCTCACACATCCCAGGCTCCTGCACACCAAGAAACGGCGATCACGTACAGTAATGCTCTGGGTTAAAACACACGAGTTCAAGGATATTCGTTAACGCACAACTGGAGTCTAGCAAAGGCTAACAGCAAGCAAGAAGAAACAGCATCCAGGATCTTTAGCTCTTATCTCATTTATTTACAGCATCACCTTGAAATACATCCCATTCCTCTTCAGGACACCTCCAGCCGCATCTTGGTCTCTCAAAATTAGCAGCTGATATGAGGGGACCTTGAGAAACCACCTCCCTACAATCAAAAGGAACTCAAACAACTTCACCACGCACAGAGTAAGACAAAAAGAAGAGCAGAGACCCCAGAACAAAGCCGGGTCTCAGCAAAGCACCCGCAGAGGCGCGGTTCAGAGACAGACCCCCTCGCCCGCTCTGTGCAGGGAACACAGGGCAGAGGGGCGACGCTCCAAAAACAACCGTTTTCAAATCACGGTTTGCAAATTCCTAGTAATTCATGGACAACTTGTAGAGAGCTTAAGAAAAGTAACTTTAAAAAGCGTAGTTGTCCAGAAACTTGAGTTTGTTAAAGAAGGGTCAAAATCTCTGCTGGAAAACATTTCAGCGTTTGCAAATCAGGCTGATATCTGATGCTATCAACCCAAAATGCACCTTCTAGGTAAATTCTTGCTAAGTCTTTTCTGCTATAGAAAAACCCTAAATTCTGGTATACCCAAAATTTTGTCTACAAGAAGAGAGAGAAATGTTGTTGCAGTATAATAGAGTTGGACCCCATAAAGCAGCAGAAAGGTGTGGTGATTCAGCTGGGGGTCATAAATCTGATGGAGGGCCAGGGTCTGCTTCAACACCGTGTTTTAAAATTAAATCTATCTGAAGGAAAAGCAAAAAAACCCTCAGATAGATGAAATACACAACCATGTACAGGAGGAATGGCAGCAAAGGAGGAATGGCAGCAAGGGAAATTCACCTTAAAAAAAAAACCACACAAAGAACAGTACGTCTGTAAGTGCCACTATTAGGATGGGAGAAATATAAGCGAATCTTTTTCTTCCAATTGTCACATCACTGTGAGAGTCTTCACGAAATTCTCAGAATAGCAACGAATCAGGAGCAAACAGCTGTTCAGGCAAGAAAGTCACGGGCAGACAGACTTTCATGGCTTCAATGAAAAATTAACTCTAAAGTTTCACAGGCCAGTAAATCAACGGAATGGGCCAGCACAGCCCCGGACGGACAGCCTCATCTTCAAACCCAGAGCTGAAATATGGGCCCGTGCTCCCTCTCCAGCCACATGCTCACGGGATTTATGACCCACAACAATTTCAATATCCCTGGAAAATGAAAAAAGGGCAGACAATGAGCTGGCCCCACCATTCCGGCCATCGTGGCACAGCACGTCCCTGGGACCCTCCACGGGGGGACTCCATGCAGCAGCAGGGCCGTTGGAGGGGCACGCCGGCACCAATGGCCTCACCCTTCCGCACACAGACGATACCATCCCTGACCTGACGTGGGCTACAACAGAGAACTGTGCTGGGGCGTATTCATCACCCCTACGCAGAGCGGTCACGCAGCCCAGAACAGCGTGGTGGGAGCGTGTAGTGGGGGAACAGCCGAGCACCCTGCCCATGCACGGGGTCTGCAAGACCTGTAAAGCTCACGGACACATCCCTAAAATCAGGAACAAAGCAGTGAGACCAGGACTCCTTTGTGAAAGGACGCTGCCCACAAACACAGCCCTGACCCTCCCGGGGGTGACGGCCGCCGCGCCCCCACCCATCCTGCCCGGCAGAGGCCCGTAGCTCCCTGCCTGCAAGTTCCGCACAAACACCCCGCTGCGGAAATAAAGCCAGGTCTGAAGAGGCTGCCATGTGCCATCCCTGCCTGCCGCTGTCCCCAGCAGCGCCCTGGGGGCACTCCGAGCTCTGTCAGACTAGAGCGGGCTCTTCCGTAGCCGCTTCGCCACCATCGCACGACTGCAGAGGAGGCACCGCGCAGACAGAACCCTCCACCCCATGGGGCATCGCACGCATGGCTCGCACAGGCAGGGCAAGCTGCAGGCGGTACAGCCCGAGTCGCACCGCCACAATGCTCGCCCAGCCCGGCTCTCCCTGCGCCATCAGCCGGGGCTGCCGCACACGTCAACCACCGCACTGCACACGTCTGAAACCTCAGAGATAGCGAGTGAATCGGCCCAGGCTCAGCACTGGCTCTCCTGAAGGCAAGAGCATCCAGACTGCCCTTTGGATATCCTCTGAGCAGCAAACCTCGAGCTACACCTCTGCTCAGAAACGTGTCTCTGAACAGCAGCATCGTGCCCTTCGAGGATCAACGCGTTGTTGTTTGGAAACATGCTGAGAAATACAGGTACCCATAATAGCATTGCAACAAATTATGCCCTCCTCCATCCTGCTGAGGTCTGGATCCACGCAGCCTCATCCTCCAGCAGCACAGCTGCCAAGGCAGATGAAGTGCGGGGCCTGCGGGGCGTCGATAAGAGGGGAGTGCAGCGACAGCGGGAGCACCCGGCACCGCCAGGATATACGCACAAACGGGGACTGAGCTCAGGGTCTGAACGTACCCACCTTGCCTCCAGCCCTCCAGGTCTCCTCGAGCAGAGGGCAGCTGCACTGGAAGAGTTAATCTTGCCTGGAACAAACACATCTCCAGTTTCTCAGAAAGCCAAAGGCTGCAGGGAGCTGAGCTGCCGGCTCCTGCCCGCCCTGCCTGCAGCCTGACCCCTGACATTTCCACCCGGCTTCTCCCTGGCATGGAAAACTTAACCGTACACAAACAAACAGGCTGGGAGGACAGATAAATGGAAGACAGAGGAGGAGAAAGGGAAGATTTCTCAGATTTCTTGTTAAGAGCCTTGATTAAATCACAGCAGCCACCGCCAGACAAGGCGAGGGGCCGGCGTTTATCAGCAAACCCTGAAGTCTACAGCAAGACATCTCTGTTTAATTAATCCTGAAAGGGTCCCTCCCCTCTTCTGCTTCCCAAGGAGGTTTTGAGGATCCCCAAGTTTAAAGATACAGCCAGTCCTTCTCAGCTCGTTTCCTTACACAACACAAGGGCAGAAAGTGCCCGTCTGCAGCCACAGCCAGGATTTACGAACTCTACGCAAAGACTCCCATCGCGTGAAACCATGCAGGCAGACCCCACCGAGCGGGTACCTGTCATTTCGTCGTACTCAACCCTCTGCAGCAACACACCCATCAAGCCCTGCAGTTCTACAACCACCCGCCGGAAGCGCGTGCACATATAACCAGAACCAGACACGGGTCTGCAGATTCCACCTGGGCTTGAGGACTCCGGCCATTCCTACAGGATACCCGCTTCCCAAGGGATGAGCTGTTCAGGGCCTGACGCAGTTCTGCTGTCCCCCACTTTGGTCCAGTCTTCCCCCTGCCCTGGTGGCATCAACATCACCCAGCGATGGATGCGATTGCACATATGCACAGAGCAAGACAATTGCAAATGTTCTTGCCCCTGGGCTTTCCCGGAGCTCTGGGGGGCTCGGCACCACCTCCCAAGGCACCTTCCGTTTCACAGGGTCTCTTGCCCTTTGATCCAAGAACATCGTACCAGTGCAGAGCACCACAATTCAAGCCACCAACCCTGAGCAGCC
>NW_010146740.1:8541-11649 GCF_000699245.1 Pterocles gutturalis
AGCAGGGATGCCTTATCTCTCCCCATTTTCTTTTCCAACATTTCTTTTCTAAAGCCTTGCCAGTTTCAGAGAATAGAAACATACAAAACAGAAAAATCAAGTTTTTCACTTTTTTTTTTTTTGGTAACAGAATAAGTATTATTTCATTTTCTAAACCCCCATTTCTATTATCTATTTTTTTTTTCAAAAAACTTGTCTAAAGCTGAATAAACTGGTGGTAGAATTACAAAGATTTATTCTCTTTGTGTGGTGTAAATTGCAAAAACAGCAAATTAAAAAGTTGAAGAAAAACTCTGAAATAATTATTTCTGGTGCAATCAAAAGCAAAAAGAAGGTGGGGGGGGAAGGGAAATTTTGAAAGTCTAAGTTCAAATTGTAAGAGAAAGCTATGTTTGACATCAGATTTATAAAATTCCCAGGAAAATAAAAAGTCAAAACCAGTTATTTTCTTGAAGATCTATATTCTTTAAATACCTGTTTTCAACAGTCTCTTTTTTGAAGAAGCACTGGGATGGGGGATGAACTGTGATGAACTAAAAAATGTCTCTGTCTACCAAAAAAAAATCATTATGCAATGACAAGAGACAATCCAGTGTATAATCAAAGACAGAATCCTGACATGTTCGAAGAGAAAATTATTGTAACAGCAGTGACTTTGAAGATGAGAAGGGTTTTTTTTGATGGAAACAATGGCCATCAAGATTTTTACTGTAGCAACCAACGCTTAAATGCACAACTCGGTACGCAGTGTGCCTGCCAGGTACACTCAGCAAGAAAAACCCAAAAAACAAAAAAAAGTGATGCATAAGAAATTAATACCTAGTGTGGAACCAAGCAGCACTCTTTGAATGGCTAACCGCTCCCACAGGGAGCAAACACCCCTAAGCAAACACTCTTGTCCCAGGGCATGAACCAGCCACTGCAGAGGTCTGGGAGCAGCCCAGGGTTTGGCTCCTTGCAATGCACTTTCCTTCTCAGACACCAAGTTTTTAATTTCCTAACCACGGGATGCCTGCACAAGACCCAGACACCGGGTCAGCAGGACCTTTTTCCCAGCTCTGTCCGGGATGTCCCCTGCCTGGCAGGGGACAATGCGGACCTGGGTGTCTGCCCACGGCTCTGCCCCGCGGGGCTCAGCATCCATCGGGGCTGCAGAGCGCTTCCGAGGGATGTGGAAAAACCACCCGGGGCAACACCAGGCACTGCTCTGCGCGTGTTCAAGTACCACAATTGAGAAAGCAGACTGTAACTATTCAGAAATATTTAGAAAGCAGACTGTAACTATTCAGAAATATTTGCATTCCGGAGTTACTCTGAGCAATCATTTTTGTGGACTTTGTTTTAATTTCATTTTACATAAAACCTCAAGAACCAATGTCCCATTGATACAAAACTTGCGAGTTACAAAGAACTACACTGGAATATTTAAATTTTCAACATTTGCTTCCAGGGAGTTGCATATTTGGCTGTAAAAGTCGTGATTTGCAATCTTCACTGAACTACTGTGATTCACAAAAAGTGAATCACAAAAGGGAAATTTTGTGACTGAATAAAGAGCTATTATGTAACCCACCTAATGAGCAGTATAGTATTTTTCCGTTCTTTGATTTGAAGACTATCGGAAGACAACTGAAAGTAGTCAAAGCCTCACTGACTACACATACCCCCTTCAAAAACAGAATTTGGATTAAGCTCAGTGTTAGGAGTAAGAGTCAGAACCAAAACAAACGGATGCCAAATCTCTTGAGTAAGGTGCCAACACGAACAGAAAGTCACAAATGTATACGACCCGATAACTATTTGGTGAGGGAGCTTGAGGACACATTTGGAATAATGAATCACAGGACTTCGTGATCCCTTTCCCAGCTGTGCAGGAGCAGACCCTCTGAACACAGGCAGGGACACAACGTCCGGGTGAAAAAGCCATCGAAATGCCAACGCAGGGCACCTGCCACGGGCCAGCTAGACTGGTTTCAACTAAGGTGTCCAAAAAATATGTACTCGGAGTTTATTACAGAGAAGAGCTCCAGAGTGCTTTTACAGGCATCAGAACTGCTCTGACAAAATAAGGCCTTATGTTTATCCTGTATGTCACAGCTTGGGGGACATCCCAAGCAGAGTCCATTGAAAAGCAGTTTGTCACAAAAATGATGCAAAAGGCTGCTCAGCATTACTGGCAAAGTAATTTTTATTTTGAACACGGAGACTTTGAGTGAGTTGTATCAGCTCCGATCTGTGTCTCCATTGTCATGAGTATTGCTTATACGTGGGAACCATTTCCCCAATACTGTGAAAACACCAAACAATTCATCGAATAAAAGCATTTTCTCCACTGCATCTCAGCAGTGAATAGCTGCTTAAAGCAGGAATCTTTCTATTAGCCCTATTCCTACCGTACAGTTTTGCTCTATTAAAACCCTTTTATTAAAAAGGAAACCATTGAAAAGCACGAAGATACGCTTTGGTTTTCTGCTGCCAGAGACCGTCTGTGTCTGCCCAGGGCACATTTGCTGGCAAGGCTGCGATAACCCCAGCACGCTTGCCCATCTCTCGAACATCCGTGCCCCAGGAAGGGCCAGCATCACTTGCTGCTGCTGGAGCTGCTCCTGATCAGGGAGAGGTGCCAGGAGGAGGAAAAACCACCTCGGCTCTTGCAGGCACGAGCTAACGACCCGTGGCCGCGCAGGGCCAGCACCAGCCATGCACTGGGGCCCGTTTGAGGCGCAATTGCTCTAACACCAACCAGCCAGAGACACCAGCACCTAGACCTAGCAGGGCTGCAGCCACCACCACCAAAGGTCCCGACCGCATCCCACAGGGATTAACCCCCCAGGGGCTAACCCCCCGGGGCCGCGCAGCTCTCCCCGCCCTCCCACCCCACCAGCCAGAAGCACTGTGGCCAGTGCCCCACCGGCACTGAGTCCCCCCGCAGCATCCCCGGGCAAACCCAGTCTTCCAGGGAGCACCTCCGCTTCGGCTGCGCTCCCACCACAGAGGGTTCCTTCTTCTTTTTTAAATTAGGCATTTATTTACTTTCTACAGAAAAGGACGTGTTCGAAATACCGTCTGTGTGCTTTTGCAGGCGGCTGCGTGGTGCTGCCAGGTCAC
>NW_010146741.1:0-11191 GCF_000699245.1 Pterocles gutturalis
CGGGTCCCGGCCCCCAACAGGTCAGGGCCAGATCAAAGCCGAGTGCCTTTTCCCTTACTAATGCCTCTTCCTGGCAGATAGGTGGGCCGGGCTGAACTCCGGCAGCTTCAGCTGGGGGTTCTCAGCTCCATGGTCTTGTCTTCTACTGCACAGAAACAAATCGTTTTGGCTTTTTTTAGGCTTTGTAGTTTTGCTTGCATTGTTGGTTTCAGTTTGTGGTAATGAATGGGTTTTTAACTACCAGCTGTGCACAGTCCCACATCGATCTTTTCTGAATGAGAGCCTCAGATGGCCATCACAAACTTGACTCCAAAAGGTGATTTCATAACTAATCTGGTTTACATGTTTGCCAGACTAGAAGGTAATTTTAAACAAACAAGAATCTTTACAAAGAGTGGGGATGGTTTTGGGAAACTGTGGTCCCATCATGTAACCTAATAACCTGATCATATTGAGTCCTCAGCAGCTCATCCCACCTCTGGAGCTGGGGTGGAAACCGACTCAGGGCTGTTGCGAGCCGTGAAACCGCAGAAGGCAGCACAGCTCTGCACAACCGTTGTGTCTCCCACTTCTTTACCCTCTATGCAAAGTGTTGCAATCCTCATTGCTACAGGCAGCAGCTGGTGCACAGGACTTGACCAGACTGGCAAAGGGTGGCTTCTGCAGCGACAGTCGCCTTGAAAATCATCATTCAGGAATAAATGGCACAGCAGCCATGTCACAGAAACACAACAGAATTTCTCCTCAGGGCTGGAGATGAGCCTGCCTGAGTCCAGGTACTGGACTTTGTCAGCTAATGATGCTAGATCGAGAGTGTGGCATCAAAAAGCAAAGTGTGGGAGGAAAGCAGCCTGTGAAAGGGCAGTCATTTGTTGGTCAATCAGGCAGCTAAGAAGGAGACGAAAGACGGCTGGAGGTTACTGTGTAGGCAGATGTTTCACATATTATTTGCACAGCTGAACCATTGATTTGCTGCTGCTGTTGGGGTTTTTTTTGTTCCCTAAATTAATGTTCCTTTCCTTCTCCTGTTAAAATGGTTTTTGTTTCAAACACAGGCTCCTTGTTTGCAAAGGGGAAAGCATAGTTTCTCAAGAGACACCAAAGAAGATACTTGTTTTTCCCAGTGTCAGAATTTGGATGTCAGGCTGAGGGCAACTGTTAGCTTTTTGAGGCCAGACCTACACTGCTGCTGCATGGGTTACCCTTGTCATTCAGCCAGGGTCATCCTCCTAGAGGATGTATTTCTGCAGTGGATCCCTCTGAAAGGCCTGATGGGCTGTAGAAAAATTGCCACTATCCAAGGACATGCATGTGCTGTGCTAGAAGCCATATGCTGTGGTTGTCTCCATGTTCACTGTCCCTTTATAGCCCTTTGTGCTTAAGAAACCTGTTGTCATGGGCTTCCTCTCTCAAGCATTCTGAGCTTTCTGCTGAAATTGTCCTTGTTCTTGACTCTAGGCCATGGCTTTTTGCCCATCTAGCAAACTTCTTAAACAGCTCCTGATTTTCAGGCTTTTTTTTTTTCTGCCTTTTATCCACCCACTGGTCAAATTCTCTTAATATTCCTTAATGATGAGAAGTTCGGTTATGTGAAGCTGCAAATGTAAGTATTACTAGTTAGGACTGTCCTTTGTTCATAATGAATGTAACCAGACCCTGTTAAGTCTTAAGCAATCAACAACTTGTAGTCTTAGAATTAATCTATTATTATCTGTTAGAATGAATCTCCAAATAGATCATTGTCAAATGCAATCTCCTTTTGTGCAGAGGAAAAAACAAAAACAAACAAACAAACAAAACCAAAACACCACTTAGATCTCTGAAACTCATAAGGTTTTATTACCAGCTGCATGAGATCTTCCAAATTTGAGTTCCCTATAATAAGGCAATTTTCACTATACAGTGCAGACAGATGCTTTAGGAGTAATTCTTCCTACTTTCTGGTTTGACTCAGTGTTTTGTAGCAGACATCATTTCTTCATTCCCCCTGACTCCCCCAACATCCCTTCTGGAGTTTGCATGTTTTCACACTCCTCCAGCTTTAAAGGGGGTAGTGCAGGGTGCCATCCCTCCCCCTCAGTCCTACCTACAGGAACTACACCCTGAGATTTGAAGATTTCACTCACATGAATCACCCTGTTAACGCTCTGCAATGACAGTTACATCAGCCCTCCTCTCATCAGCGAGAATTTCCAAGTCCTTTTGCACAATAACTATACAGCTAGTATTAATGCATGAACTATTCAATTTCTTCCCTTCCCAGCCAGCTCCAGCACTGTTCAATACAAACATGACTTCCTGAGACTGAACTACATTTTCCTTCCTTCATCTTTCACGCCCTCCTCGTTGATTCCCTGATTAGACTATCTCTTTCCCCTTTCCCGCTATATTTTCTTGTCCAGGGGGAAAGTAGCACTGCAGTCCTAAGGCATGACAGCTGCTGTGGGAAAGCAGCTCTACAGCTGACAGGAAAGAGTTGCCCATGTCACCGTTTGCAGGTTTTGGGAGGTTACTCAACAGCAAAGCTAGTGAATACTCTGTTCGTCAGCACAGGGCAAAGCTAATAGCTGTGCTGTCCTACTGAGGCTAAATGTTGTGCATGCACAGATGGTATGCCGGGCTACTCCCCTGAGAGTAAAGCTGTGAGGGTGCAGTGTGGTTATCTGTATCCTCAGGAGAGGCTCCACTCCCAGAGGTCAGACTCTTCCTTTCATTAGGCAGTGCATGGGAAGAAAGGGAACATCTCTCAGTCAGCTGTAGCAGCTCGTGCATCATGCCCCAGGACCCCGAGTCACTGGGGTCCTGCTCTGTCAACTCCAGGCTGTCAGCAGCTCCCTCCAAGGCCACTGACACCAGTTCTCTGCTCTACTTCCAGTCTTTGTAGTTTCTGCTCAGGAGCCCATGGGGAAATTAATGCCATTCCTAATACAGCAATGCCCAGGGCTAAGCAGCTTCTTGCAACATGATGCAAAATTATCAATTTGCAAATATACATTCAACTATAAACCGCTTGTGGTTAGAGGAGTCCCCTGAGAAACTGTGGAAAGTGTGTAATACCTTACATCCTGCATAAGCAGGCGATGGGGGAGCTTGTAGGGAGCCTCAAGGCACCTGTGTAGAGAGGGATCAGGGACTAATCATGAGAAGGGAAAGATGGTGGGACAGACCTGTGGGGAAGACCATGGGATTCAGTCCACCAGCCCACTTTCGGGAGAAAAGGACTCTCCTTCCCTCCTTGCCACCTCCACTGTTCCTTGCGCAAAAGAGAGCAGAAAGGCTGTCTCCTCAGCAGAGGCACACTGAACCCACGGTAACTAAATCTTCCATTTGGTGGATCCCAAAGGGAGAGTGACATTTAGCCTGAGAGGCCCAAGCAGAGCAAGAATAAACATGGCAGACGACAACTCTGTGTCTCTACACACAGCTTCTGTGCTGCTGGAGCAAACAGGATGTATTTGGCTTCCTAGGAATCTGAGTCCTTCTGAGATTCCCAGAAAACAGTGTATTGGAGATTCCTGGGTAGGCTATTGTGCCGTCAAAAAGGCAATTCTTCAAAGTGATACCCGTGTCTGTTTCCTTGGCCATCTAAATATTGTTTTTTAGTAGCTGATACTCCATAGACAGGGTATGACCAAGACACAACTAGTGCCTCAGGGACTTTACTGTTCGAGCTGCAGTGGTGGAAAATTCGGATTTAATTTGACACTTTCGATCCTCAGTACGGTCTATTATATTCACAGAATCTTCCTTGAACTATTCAGTGATATTTTAAAGTTTAGTTTAAAGGTTTATTTTAGACTTACATTGAAAATATTTCAGCATGCAGGAAAAAGACATTCAGAATTCATTCATTTTGCCTGTTCTGGCTGTAAATCAGCTCTTCCACAGTGGGATTTTCAGAGCCTTATTATGTTTCTCTCCCCTCTTCTCTGGGGTCACTTGACTGATGCAGGTCCCCAACTTCACATTTACATTTTTTTACTTCTTCAAATAGTGCTCATTTGCCTTTAATTAGCTTCACGGAAACACTGGAGTCTTCTGTGAACATACACAAGCAAAGACATTTAGTAACCACTCAGAAATCTCCAAGAGAAATGAGCAAAGAGGCCAATTTGTATAATCCAGACTGTGGATTTAAAGCCATGATGGATGAACATACTACAGTTGGTGGTGTAGTAAATCCTCCAGCTTACCATCAAATTGTTTTGTATCCTGTGATGGTTTTAGTTTCTGACATTCTAGGTTACCAGAAGCTTGTTATTATGAAAAGAAGATATCTTCATTGGGTGAAGGTGTCAATACTTCTTGAAAGCTTTTCTGTGAAGAAAATGAAGGCCCCAGCCTTCTCTACAAGCAGTTTTATTTACTCAGCTGTTGTTTTCTGTGGTCTCTGACTCAGAAGAGCTGAGATGACTTCAGCAGTTAACGTCTCCTAAGATTTCTGAATGGATGAAAGCATGGCTTTGTATCAATAAAGACTGATATCTGGGACTCCTGGGCTGCACTGCTTCCTGATGGAGGTAAAACATAAGGGGTTGAACAAGGAATCAACATTACACTTCATCTTCACATCTGACAACAGTCTGGATCTGTTGATCTGAGTGACTTCACAGCTGGCCATCCTCCCTTTCTGGGCATCAGATCACGTCAATAATAAAGATACTTCAGAGGACATGTTAATTAGCACCTACTCATCTTCCATCAAAGCAATGTCTTATGATTTCTGCTTTGGATGCTGAATTCTGCCCCATATCTTCATGAGATGCAGCAGCTCTCAGGATGGTCCACATAAGCATTTGGATTTCAGATCTCTTTCAGAAGTTAGCTGTTAACAGGCTACTCTCAGACTTAAGTGTGAAGCTGTTTGTTACTGCCCTGCTGCAGGACTAAAGATTTAAATAATGAATGTACAACAAAACACAAACATATCCTTGGGTATATGCAAAATAAATACAGAAAATATCTGACATTTTCATGGTAATAAGATGTATGTGAATACCACTCCAAAATAAGATGACTGCTGCTGGTTAAAACATGCATTTTTCCCCATAATATTATCCTAGTGTTTGATAATTCATTTTAAGAGAAAAATATGTCAAGTGAATTTGGATATGTTAGAAATTTGCATTTGAGCACCATTTTACATTAAAGTCCTTCCAAAGCCCTTGAATATAAATGAATCTAAATTATTTCCATAACACATTGAACCATTATGCCAATGAATGAAAAGCTCCTCCTAATGCTGTCAATTTATGTTCCAGACTGTGTAAAAGGAGAGTAATCATTCTGCAAAAGTTTCCAAAGCAGGAATACTCACATACGCAGTGCTGTATGTTAGCCTAGTTTAGAACTGATTTTACTTATTCTTGTGTTGATAAAACTTCACCTAGCTGTAAATATTTCTGCAGTGATGGAGAATTTCTGTTAACCACTTTATGACCACTCATATAAGATTTGGAAGATAGACTATTCCTGATTTTTCCCATCCAAAACAATAATCCTATCAGGCTTATCAGTAAATATTCTGTACAGTTTTTTCAGAAATTACGTGTGACACCTGCAGTATGTTCTCACATATAAGGAACAATAACGCTGCCACTAGAAGCAACTGATTAATAGTGCTTCACATAATGCAGAGTTATATTTATTACAATTTTGTGGCACGCTTTTATCCATTAGTCTAAAAGTAAAATCAGGAAAGCTATTTAAAATATACCTCTAGCTGAAATAATCTGCATCCTGAATTATTAAATGGAGTTTTCTGAGTACAATGCTATGGCCAAGCTTGTCTTATAGTCTCTGGGGCTTTTCTGTCAGAAGTTCAGCTCTGGTAAATCAGGTTATCCTACTTGTAGGTCCCACAGATGAAGAAAATATAGGGAACCTTGTTTAAGTCTGCCAGCACAAGACCAGATATACTATCTTGTCCTGCAACCTCAGCTCTGCTATTCAGCTTAAGAAGCTGGAATTAGGACTTTGTGAGTGTTAGGAGACTTGGGGAAATGGAAACTTTCTAAACGTTTATTGATTAGTTCACTTTAACCTTCCTTCCTGCAGATTCTGTTTAAGTTCCCGATAAATTTCTTCCCTCCATTAAATCTGGTTCTCTGCTGAGACATCATTTCTCTTCAGAGATTTATTTCACTTATTTGACTGTAATTTACTTTGTTGTTCATTCACTTTATTACACTGTTTTCCACTTTTTTCTGTTACGCTTAAGTCTGCAAAGTCTAGCACTCCAAACCCATCTTCAAAGACTCACCCCTGAGGCAAATGAGGAATCCTATGGTCTGGAAAGTCATTTGATCAGGACACCAAGAGCCATTCCAAACTTACCACTTGAATGAGATGTGACAAACTCTTCCACAAAATGGTTAAGGAAATTGTTACCTCCACTTTGGGGGATGTGGTAGCATGGTCCAGGTTAAACATTTACCATTTACACATTTTTCATTATCACCGTAACAGATGAGGTTACTAACTTTTTAAGTAATCACCACTGGGAGCCCAAGAGGACTTCTTGGGCAAAGTGAGGAGGGTGAGAGGCTGAGGGCTAATGAATCCAGCAAGGATTCTGCACCAGAGCATTCCCATACCAATTTTGGAGGCAGCTGCCCATCAGCCAAAAGGCCAGTTCTTGTCTCTCACTTCTGGATGCAGGGTCAGCTGCCCCAGCAATGCTGCCCTCAGGGTTTGACCATGATTCCACTCTTCGCTGCAAGAGTGCAAGTGGGAGGCTCTGTTCACTCTCTCCTATCACCATTCTCCAGTTCCTGCCTGAACAGGAAGACACCTATCCCCAAATCTCCTCTTATATGAGGAAACTCAGTTGTGCTGTCACAATAAGACTCCAGTAGTCAGTATTTTACCAGGAAGAGTCTTCATCTTCAGTGTCAACCGTCTTCTTACTTATCTTTGATACATAGATCTATTGGTATGGAAACTATCTTCTGTGGACCAGTCTGGGGAATGGGACAGAAATGAAACTCCTTTTCAAAACTCCTATCAGTGTGTCTTAATGATGTAATGCTTCTAAAAAACATCTACAATCAGATGGAACAATGTTGGTCAGAGTTTTCTGCCAAAAAAAAAGGAGCATATTCATGAAGAGGAGGGAAGTACATGACACCCAGACTATGCACCATCTATCATTGCTTCTGGTATGCTTTCAGAAAGCAAATTTAAAATGGGCTTACTTTTGCATAAAGATTTTTCAGCCAGCATCATGCATTAGTCCCCAGGCTAGATCATCATCAAAAAACCTGACTATCAAGCATTATAAACATCTTAAATTGGGATAAAAATAGCATTAAAAACATCTGGCTTTCATAAGCTTAATATGTCTGAAAGGGGCAGGTAGCAATTCTGATGGGTGCAGAAAAAATGATGAAATCAGAGATCAAAAGTGAATTAAAGCCCTGGCTACATGAAGAAAAAAAAAACACCAAACCATCCCTACAGTACCCCAGGGTCTGATTTGTTAAAACCATTTCAGTTTAATGCTAAATTATCTAGATTTTTAAATGGCAATACAAATAAGATATGATCAAGAATAACTGGAAGAATATATTTGTTTAGGATATTAATGTAGACATTTCCTGCAATTTAGCAATTTGTGAGCAACAAAATAGGTCCCATTTGCATTGGGCTTCTGACCTGCAAAATAGCTATAAAGATACCTTTGAGATTTGTCTGTTCTCCTGGAGCTAATCTGCTGGCTGGATTCCTGAAGTTTGTTGAGGAACATGATATGTGCTGCATGATAAACACCACATAGAGGGCTTCCTGAGAAAGCTCTGTCTCAAAAATAAAATAGCGACATTTTAAATGCCAAGGATTATCAACAGGTGGAAAATAATAAGTTAAGATATCACTCTGTTTGGATTTCCCTAACGCCTTTAATCCAGCAATGAAAATTCAGGACAGATGTGTATGGTTGGGTAAAAAAAGAGAAGCCTGATCCTTTAGCAAAAAATCTAGGTAAATACTTTCCACATGCCATTCTTCTTGAAAAATGTCTAATATCATTTACTTGGTCTGCACAGAAATCCTAAAGTACCTGGGGGGAAAAAAAAAAAAAAAAAAAAAAAAAAAAAAAGGTTCTTATTTCTAACCTGATTGGAATTCGAATTACTAGGAATGCTATGAGAGAGCTTGTACTCAGGAGATCTGTGGACTGTCTTAACTGAAGAGTTCCAGAGAAGGGGATTAGAACTAACCATAGACCTTCTGAACACCTGGCCAAATCAAACTCCAAGCCTTTGGAGATGTATCTTTTCCTATTTAAATATGACAAGACCTGCGATGGAAAGACATATCAAGGGGAAAAAAAAGGCCACAATTAATACTAACTAACATCACATTTAGTTATCTGAGCAGATGCACTAGAATTGGACTAATCTTGGAAAATAAATTAACTTTTCACACCAAGAATTCTGAAGTCTATCCAATGTGGAAAAGCTCTCAGACCGCTGCACTTCACCCATTCTTATTCTGGACTAAAGGACTTCAGACTGCAGGGTGACTGCCTAGTTCCAACAAAACTGGTGGCAAAGCTCTCACTGACTTCTGTGGAGCCAGAATTTCAGACTAGGAATCTCTATCGTCATTTATGCACAGCATAGGGCCATTTACTTACATTTACATACACGCCCATACACACATGCACACAGCTACACTGACTTTTTCAAAGTACAAAGCTGTACTCCAGATTTGAACATTACTGGCCAGACAGAAAAATCCTTGGGTTTCCTAGGCAGCAAATTTCCTGAAGTCCAGCAAAACCAACATATTGTCATCCTGAAACTGTTATTTCAGGAGCTGCCTTGTTTCCTGGTTAGAAGCTAGGAGCCGCCTTTCTTCCTGGTTACCTTTTAAAACGGGAAGCTTGAAGGGCAACAGTATGTCTGCATAAGAACCCAGGGCAGGGCTCGTCACAGTAGGGATGGGAGTCCTTCTCCCCTGAGACAATTGCCTGGATCAGTTGGTGCCCTGACTTCAGAGATCAGCCCCATTAGCATGCATACCACCTGTACACGTTTTATTTGTAGAAGTAATGTAGAAGCAGAAAATGCATAGGTTCTCTGCTTGGGGAAAGAGGGTGTGCTGTTCAATGCATTCAAATTAGACTGCCTTTATGGACAGAAGCCCTACTTGTGTGATAAAAGACAGGGCATTTATCAATGTTCCTCTTTCCTATTGCTATTCAGTACTTTATGAAACTCAGCCTGAAAACATCTGCTGAAACTTTCTTTCTCTTACAACTTACCTATTTTAAATAAAAAGGGCTTTGGATAGAGCTAAACCATTTTCTTCTTTCATTGTTAATACTGACTTTGCTTTCCAATTGCTGAAATCTATCTGCAGCTCGCTGCTTTCCTTTCTAAACATGTAGTTCCAAGACCTCCTTTTTTAACCAAAGAAGATTTACCTGGGGACTGTCTCCTAGGAGATTTAGATGAAGATTTAAGCAGAACATCACATTTTAATCAGATTTGTGCACTTCGCATACAAATAAATTGTCATGTAACAATGAAGGTCTTTCTATTAATAAGAAAATGTATTAATGTTAAAATGGAAAATACTAGCACAAGAGGCTGGCAGACATTTAGATCTCATTAAAAATTAAAGCAATCAAGAAGTTCACAGTTATTCCAGAGTGGGAATCAGATTTAAATAGAGTTTTGCTCTAATGTGATACCACTAACGTCATTATCTGCAAAATAAGCAAATGAGTAGTATTTATGTTATAAGACAATTCTGTATGCAACACTTTGGCCAGGTCAATAGAAAATACACTAATTGAACTAAACCTAAAAGTATTGGTTATTTAGTGTTTCTATTTAATTTGCTGTATTTTATTTCCTTTTCCATTGACAAAAATTTCCGTCAGCTAAGCACAAAGACCCCACTGTTGAAAATAATATTGAAACAGCATAAACCAGTGAAAAATGTTTTAAAATGAGCTAGATTTTTCATTAGTATGAGGGTAATTAAGTTGCCATGATAGCTTTTTTTACCTGTTTTTTATTATCTGTTTGAAGCTACAGTTGGATTAAAAAGGGATTTTGCTTTGAATTGCCTGTTTTCCCTCTGCAAAATTGGCTCCCTGTGCCTGCTGCAGTTTGAAACAAAACCCCTTCTGAACAGGAATTCCAAATCTTCCAAATCACATTAGGAAGGAAGAACTTGGTATCAAAAGGCCAACCTGCCACTATTTCTTCCTGATGACTCTCATTTAACAGCCATTAAAATGCAAATACAACTATGATTTTCAGATCACAAAATTAACATTAACAGCTGGAATGATTGATTAAAGGTCATGGCAACTGTATAACTTAATTTCTTATATAATTGTGTACAGTTTTCTGCAGATTGTTTGGATTTGTGAATTAATTTTAGCTGTTGCTGGACACTGACGGGTGCATTTATTGGTCTCTCATTTTTGTTAATATCATCCTGTGTGAATGATTCCCTTCTTTCCAGGAACCAAAAGAGTACCCAGAGGGGACACTCCGGAATTACTATCTTCAACTAACAGGTTTTGCAGCGTATTAGCAGATCTCTTGGAAGGTTTTTATTGACCCAGACAAGACCAAAATGACGATTCATGTGTAGCTAACAAGTTACTCCTCCAGGAGCTTTCTCATGCATGTGTTTACAGAACAGAATAAAAATGGCACATAAATTCCCAAGAGGCTTTGAGCTAATGGGTCAGATCCTATCTGAGCAGATCATTTTAGATCTGGCTTGCTGTAATGGATGAAGTAACCCACAGATTACACAACTTTCATATTACTTTTGAGTCAAGACATCGAGAGGATGAGAAAAGAAAGATTTCAGGCAGCACCTTCCTGTACTGTTCCTTAGATGTGCAAAAATGAAACTCAGCTGTAATTCTTATTCTACAGCAAGAGTTGGAGTCATTTTTCAAAAACTCTCAGAGCAAGATCTGCAAATACTCACCACCCACAAACGCAGACAGAATTTCAGAAGAATTCAGCTCCAGAGTTTGAGCTTTTTCAAAATGTATCTGCTGATTTCAGTGCTCAACTGGAAGCACATCTGAAAACCTAGTCCCAGTGACAGGTGGTCATACTCCAAAAATATGACCCTAGTGAATATGACTTGGCCAAAGAGAGTCTAAGCGAGCATAACTTGTACCTGATCACACTCCCACACCTCAGCAGGA
>NW_010146741.1:11222-24900 GCF_000699245.1 Pterocles gutturalis
GCTCCAACACCTGCACCTCTCCCCAGTGGGAGCTCCATTCACTGTCTTCAGTTGCTCAGTCCCAAGTCTGCCTGCTAAGATGTGCAGTTGTGTCTATCGGAAGCCAGAGGAGATTACCAAAATATTTCAGCATTTGAAAAGATCAGGGGAGTGTGTCAGTCTGAAACCAGGGCAAGATAAAGTGGTGCATAGATAAAACATGACATATTTAATTTTTTACTTTCCTTGGTACCTCTGGGGACTGACCTCCTTCAGGACCATTGAGACACTCTCACCTGACAAACTCCGTGTTTTTGGAAAAATGCAAGGCAGTGCTGACACGCCTGCTCTCTTCCTGAGGCAAAGAGTAGCTTCTGAGGCTTCTGCCCTTTATAATGAAGTTTGCTATAGAGTATTGGAGAAGGTTTATGGAGTGCAGGGGTGGCAAAGAGCCCAGGCTGTGTGTGCCTACAGGCAACTTCTGATTCCATACTGGGCTTCTGAGTCCTATGTTTTCCTGACAAACTCCTTCTCACACCCTGTGCTTTCAGAAAGAGAAAAAGCAGATCTCGAACATGTGCATCAGGGCAGGGAGTGTTGTAACAGCAGTAAGGTAAGCAATCCCCCACATAGGGGAAGATGCTGGATAGGATTTTTTTTTTTGTAGGCTTCTGCAGTCCTTCAAGTATGAAGGTCTAGCTGTAAAATTCCAAGCTGCTTCAGCAATGCCCAAAGGTCTAATTGTTGTTAAAATCAGGAAACGGGGAGCCTGAAATTACCCTATTCAGGCAAATGAGAGCAAACAGGAATTAGAACGTTTAGTTTTCCACAGGCAGACAAAAAGACTGAAATGAAATTAGCCTTTAAAGTTTTGTCACAGACGGCAGGATAATGAGTCCTTTTCTGTTTAAATGAACTGAGTGTTCTTACAGCAAAAGTCTCTTCTCAAAGCCACATCACTGCTCTTGTAGTCATTATTCTCTGCTACCCACCTTCTGAGATGGCTCATATATGAGGGAGAACAGAGTATCTTGACACTTACGAGAAGAGGATTTTACCTTGTGGTTTTAAAACTAGCACTTGTAAAAACCTGAACTTTTGCCCTTGAAATTCTTTGTTTGTCAGTCAAATAAAGATTGCATGAGGAGCATGACAAAAGCCGTCCCATAGCCATTGTCCACATAGCATTATCCCAGTACAGAAGGACTATCTCTAGTGAGGAGAAGGTAATTATTTTCAGGCACACTAAGTCTTGATTTCTATAGTAAAATTGCCAAAGGGGGGCATCAATATAGGTTATAATGGACTTGACTGTTCCCATATCCCATCTTTTACGTATGCTATTCAATAGCTGTCAGATGGGATCCTTTTGGGTTATACAACATTATCATGGGTAAACCAGCCTCTCTTCATGTGACATTGAAATAAATCAGTCACTTTTTTCAGGAGTTCATTAACATATAGAGATCTCCACCATTTTAAAATTAAAATTAAATGTTCTTGTCGTATGTACTTTTCATTATGTAGTTGTCAGAGAATGTTAGTAAAGTACCGTAGTGTCTTTAGCTCACATCAGTGTAGCTTTGTAGACCTATCTCACATTATACCTTTTTAATCTATAAAAATTGCAATTTTAATTTTTTAATTAATTTTTAAATATCAATTATTAGTATATAGGGAAAATTGATCTATATAAAAATAGCTTTGAATTTTTACAGTACTGCAGTTAGTGGACAACACAAACTTACTTTAGCCTGCACGGAAATACTTGGCAAAAATACACTTGTGAAAAATTGGCCCAGGAATATTTTGCATGTAGTAAACAAAAGACAACGAGAACACCTAAAAACATGCCTCAAAAGAGATGGTTCAGGAACACAGAAAAACTTAAAGAAAACTGTTTTTTTCAGGATATGAGATCAGTACCAGATAACATGGAATTTTCTCTAAGCGCAGAGCAATGCTTTGCCCAATATCAGTACGATTGTAAAACACAGTTTTAAGAATCATCCCAATTCAATGAAAATGTCCTTTTGGCTTTATCCATCTGAGTAAATGATTCCTCACTTGCAAAAACAGTAAGTCTATAATCATGCAAAAAGCTGCACTTATATGTATAAATTTGAACAACCGGAAAGATTAATTAGCTGTTAGTAGAGCACTCTTGTGGAGCCAGAAATATGGATGATTCAGACTCAGAGCGGGAAGTTTTTAATATCCTAATATGAAATCCAATAACCTTTTGATGCGCATGTTGACAATGCTCCTTTTTCTTCAGTCACAATTTTGCTAAGTTGCACTAGTACTGAGCCCTTGGCAAAAAATGTTTCCTTCATTATGTAAGCGATAAGTAGTCATATTATTATTATGCATTGAGATTCCCCGAATGGTTTTATTTTTGCAATCACGTTTGCTTTGAAATACACTTCTCCCTTTATTTTGCCAATATATTCAGTACCTGTGGGTTTTCTGCACATGTGGGGGAAGGTTTTCATATGGCAGGCATTTGGGAGGCTTGGATGTTTTATTGCTTTTCTTCAGTACTCTTACGTATTTCAGCTATACTCCTGTAATGCCTCTCTTTCTAATTGAATCTGTAAGTCAGAAGTTTAGGTGCACTTATAGTACACACTATACCTATCATCATCTTGCTGCTACTTGCTTTCTATTAAGATAAAAAGCCCATATTTTTGTGGTTTTGGTATTGGTTCATATTTCTGGAATTGTTCATATTTTTATCTAAGGTTTTGACACTCTTGTGTAACACTAACAGAAACCTCACAACCATTCCAGTAATAAACAATTCTATAAAGTAGAAATAACTTGCCCAAATTTACAGACAAAGTGAGAATCAAACTTGAGAATAGATGTCCTGGTTTCAATCCCACCCCATTAAAGGCTGCAGATGATTTGCCATTGATTTCCTTTCACTTTTGACCAGGCTCTGTGTCATCTCTCTCTTCTCACTCTGATTTCATATGGTTCATTACTGTAATCTTGCTAGTGGTTATGAACTTCACTCTTCTCTAACACTGCAGTTAGTGCATGCCTGCGTTAAGACAGTCTTCAACTACTAGCTAAAAAAAATAAATAAATAAAAATTTAAACTGATCCTCACATGGATGGAAACAACCCTGGCTTAAATGTTGTACTGCAACCACATCAGATACTTGCAGGGGTGTGCATTTTGCTAGGCACTGCTAGCGAAAGATTCTTTCACTTTGCTGGTAATTCTCAGGCTGATCCTGCCTCTGAGAGCCAAACTATTCTTGCAACTGGAGAAAACATATACAATTTTTTCTCTTATTATTTGGCTATGGATTTCTTGAATGCATGCATTATTTCAAACACTATATTGAATACTTCCTCAAAAATAATTCTCTGTCTGCAGATTATGCTTGAGTAATCCATAAAAGGGATTCACTGTTTGAAATGTCATGTTCTAACTCTTTGGATTGAGCATATAGTTTTCTTGGCATGTTTTTATGCCCTGATTATGTATTATAACTTTTAGACTGGAATTTCTACTTTAAAAGCTCACATTTTTTAAATCTAGTATTTTTTATACTTACAAATTTATTAGTCAGTTTATGAAAACTGACTTAAAATACAAGCTTTCAATAAGCAATCTTGCCAGAAAATTCAGTGGCCAAAGTTTCGATTTTGAATTATTATTCCGGCTGGAATTTTTTAAATAGGGTCTAAAGAGTTGAACAGTAAAGTCATTAATATACATATAAAAGTTTCAGGGATATTTACCCAAACTTCTTAGCTATATAAAGCAGCAAACCCACTATTAGAGATGATAGATTTTGATGCGGACTCTAAAAGAGAGGACATTTATTTTCAGCAGATCCTTCTGCAGAATGAATTATAGAACTGTATCAGAAATATAACTGAATCTTTCAACATCACAGAAATGTGATCAGTGTGATTTGATTCCTCTCTTCTGCCTAAAACAGAGCATTTGTAGAAGTTAGAGAAACTAAAAGCTTTATGCAGCCCTATCTTGGGGAATATATAGTGGTAACATTAAATCAATTTTTTCGTAGTGGTTCTTATAATTGGGAAAAGAGTATTTCTGTGTGAGAGAGACAGCAGACTAAGAGGGAAATTCTGCAAACATTTGTTCCAAAGCCAGAAAACCCCCCATGTTTTATGCTTATATTGTAACTTCTTTGAAGTTCAGACTATCACTTAGTTTTATGTTTTCACTGTATTTAAAATAAACTGAAAGAATATTAAGTAATACTGTCACACAACCAGTTATTATTAACAATAATAAGCAAACCCAAATTTGATTCATATGATTTGCCAAACTGACATCTTTGCTGTCAAGTAAATATTCATGCAGTCAAGCTTCACTTCCACTGATGTTCAAAACATTGATTTTCACCTTTGAATTCTTAGATATTCAGAAAACAAACAAAAAAAAACCACATTTGAGTTTGATTTTTATAGTTTTCATTGACATTGTTGATTACCTCAGTCAGAGAGCAGAAACAATGCATGCGACCTACATAATTAGCACCAGGCTGGAAAGTAGTAAATGCTTGCAACACCTCTTTGTGAGCTAGTCCAACACAGAAAATATTTTGGGAAGAAATTCTTAACTATTAAAAAGCATAAGAAAAGTAGACCCCACTTACTCCCTTTTGTTCACTGCTCTGTCTCTGGATTAATAGAAATGCTGGTAGAGCTAACCATGAAGTAGTCAATCACCCTTCTAATTTGCTTCAAATTTTTAAAACAACAGGGTTTCTCCAGGTTGCTTAATAAAGACTGAGCTCCCAAAGGACCCCGTGCCTCAACCTTGCAATTGGCAGGGGCTAGGAGCCACTAAAGCTGTTTGAAAAGAGGCAGCTGCTGGTATCACATGACCTGCCATGACCAGCTGGTCCCATTATGCAAACAAGAGTGTCCCTTGGCAAAGCAATCCAACAGGCTCCAGAATATATGGCTGTATTTCAGCTGGTAGCTTTGAATGGAAAAAAAAAGAAAAAAGTTGCAGAAAGGAAAAGGTGCTGTCTGTAAGTAGTTTTCACCTACCCTCTCTCCAGTGTTGGAGGGTCAATGTCGCTCCAACCTTTTTCTGGAAAGGAGAGCTATTAATTACAGGCATCAAAGGGTTGTCCTGCAAAGCCAGCATGGACCACATGCTTGTCTGAGGAAAGAACTGTCTTTGGAGCGCCTTGGCTGTGACCATAGTCATACAGTGGTCTGTTAATTTTCTCATTAGAAATACCTTAAAACCATTTCTCTCTCCTGTGAGACTCTTACAGAACTGCTAATAAGAAGTGCAAGAATATGATGATCAGCCTTCCCCAGACCCACAAAACTCCAGACAAGCTGATATAAAGGAAACATTTTAGTGGGCCAATAAGACACCCACTGATCTCCCTTCTCAGTTTCCAGCACACTAGTGCTTTTGCCACTTGAGCATCCAAACCCAGGCTGCGATTGTGTACACTGAATATGTCTAACACAAAGTTCTTCAAAGAGTGCATGCTCTTTATTTTAAGAAAAAAAAAAATTACTAACTATTCTGTTCTGAAAATGACCAGATGTATAATAGCAAACACATTTATTATAGTACTTTTCCCGTCTTTCATATGAGAAATAGTTCTTCAGATCCAAAATAAAGCCTTCCTAAATATACTAATCTCTTGGCTTGTTCTTTCTTCTGTTATCATTCATATGCCATAGTATAACAGATGCTGTTCCCTATAGGTATAGACTGAAAGATGTTTTTCACTATCACAACAATTTTTTAAATTATGAAAATGTTTAAGCTTGTGATTTTAAACCTCCTACTTACTTTCAAAGTTGCTGAGGCTGCAGAATCAACCTCTGCAATGATTACCTTCTTCAAGGCTCTCCCACATGTCTGTAAAACACGTGTACAATCTTCTCTTAATTCTGTTGAGTCTGGAATTAAGGTGAAAATTAGGCTTTCTTTATAGATTTACAGCTAAAGGGTTTTCAAGATGTTGTCAAACAAAGCTAAGAAACAGTACAATTCCACTAGGTGTTTAAAAGAAGACATTCATTGGATTAAGATTTAAGGGCTTATTTTTAAAAATATGAACTGCTAAGTGGTATCACAGCTAGAGATTATGCCATTGCTGGAGCTATACTATAGCAAAATAAGATAGCAACTAGAAATCTTGCCTACTCTGAAAACTGGATGCAAATCCAAAATCACAGGTATAAACAGGAGAGCAGCAGTGAGAGAGGGGACAAAACCATTTAGCATTTGATTCTCTGACACTTTAGAGAGAAACTGCTTGAGCCACTTTATAAACCTGACAGAGGTTCTCTGCCAAAAAACCATTTCTGTAGGTCCATTTTGCAAAAGTTGTTCATGGACCAAAATAATGAAAGCAGGAAACAGCAAAATAAAGCAGTTTAACGGAGACCGTTGCAAGGATGTGAAAAGATATGGATGAAAACATTTTGCTAGAAAATGAAGGTGCATAAAACACCTGTGAAGGCTTTTGTTTTCTACTAAACACATGGTTGTTGCTGACAAAATAACCAAATCCAAAAATATTCACTTTCAGCTTTCAAGACATTTGTTATTTGGCTTACAAAACCCAAAAAAAATCCTCTCCATTTTAAATGTTTTCTAAGGAATCCTTCTCTTTTCGCTTTCCCATGGGGAATAACAGCTCCTGCCAAGGCAGAAAATATTTTATATTTCCCACACACAATTTACAGTACAACTAAGAAAACAAAAAGTCAGCTTCTTGGTGAGAACTTTCAAGCTTCTGACTCTCCCCGCCTCCCGTTCTTGGTGCAGAAGGTATCTCACAAGATTTCCTGGGAAATTTGCCTCTGACCTCAGCGACCACAAGGTTTCACATTTCACTTGTTTTACATCTCCGTTCACAATGATTTCTGTCCTCCCCATCTCCTTACTAGGTGGTCTTCTTGTTCCTCTCACAGCTGTGACAAGGCAGGGAAAGGATGTATTTCTGACATGCCTTCATTGCCCACAGCCTCCCTTTCTGGTCAAAGAGAAGAAAAGCTGCATAAATATTTGTCTGTCTGCATGAGTTTGACACTGTTTGGTGAATGGGACAGAGTGCATTGTGGTGGGTGGCATCATGCAAGGGATGAAGGTGTGGGGCAGGCCGGGGGGCGGTCGGAGGAACCACTGCTCGCCAGCTTTGAAGGACCGTAGGTCTGGAGTTCTGCTGGTGCCTTCCAGCCCTTCCTCAGCCCCTAATCAAGGGAGCTTGGCTGGCATTTGCTAGTGACATTTCCCTTCAGTCGGCTCTTCCATTAAAGGTCTTTGTAGAAGACACTGGTGTCAACATCCCTGACACCCAGAGGTGTCACACTTTGAGGAGAGAAGCACCATTTTCCTAAAGCAGCCTGGAGGGGAAACACCAGTCCTGCATTAAAGAGGATAACTGTCTTCTAATGTCAATCTTTGTGCAGAGCTGAGGAGCCAACAGCTGATGAACCAAAGGAAGACATGTGTCTAAAAGGTCAATTGTTCCCTGATTATCAGATTTCTTGAAGCTTACCTCAAAGCCTCAGACATGGAGTAGCTGTCAGGTCCTGGAATAGTTGAGTCTCCATCCTGGCAGTCCTTCTGTCCACCCACAAGCACATAGCACTAAAAAGTATCCTAGGTCTTATGTGTCCTCCCATGCAGTCTTGCCTTTCCTTCTCTTTTTCCCATTATTTGATTAGCTCTGGGTTTTGACAACTATTGTCCCTAAACAGATGTCAGCACAAAGAAAATTAACAAATCTGATGTGGAGAAAGTATGAGGATATTGTCATATTCAATAGGAAATAAATGCAATCTCTCAGGTCTCTTTGATGTCATTAATATTGGCAAAAAAAAAATGTTAATAGTCACAATTTACATGATGATTTCACTGCATATTGGAATCAGTCTATCTCCCTCACATCTAGTTGACTTCAAGCCCAATAAACGTCACCACACTGAAAATCCAGTCTCATTTTACATACTGCTTCACAGTGTCTCTGGACCACTTCTATGTTTGGCAATGATGTACTACAGAAGGTTTCCCTCTAAGCAACTCTGATTACTTCCTCTTAGAATATTTATACTGGGACACAAATTTCCCAAAGTTGTTTTAATTTTTGTAATTCCATAGGAAATACAGTGCTCATTTGCAGAAGGTTCTCATGAGTAGAAAAGTTTTCCAGATATGTTGTTTTAAGTGCCCTCCTTCTTTCTGTCCTAAAGTCACTCTCAAATTTTACTTGTGGAAGTACTGGTCTTCATCGTTCTCTGCATTTCCTTGATTTTGTTTTCTTGCTGAGAGCTGATCATGTGCTTCTGCAGGGAATGTATTTTAGAAATGCATCATCTGATGGCAACAGAAAATTACTAGCTTGTTTGCCTTACCACAAATAGTGGGGAAAACCTTACACTCTTTATTCAGGAAAAGCCCTGATGACTTAAGTATAAGAGGTTGCTAAAATGTAAAATTGAAGGTACCATATTTTGAAAGTCTGCCTAATCTGAGCCCGCCACAACATACTGAAAGAACTCCAGTGTTGACATATAGACTTGATGGTGAAGACTTAAGTCTGCATGATAAGCTCCAAGCATACGCATAGTTAATTCAGGAACTATTCAATACTTGAAGGGATACACTGGGACAACTCTCATTGTGATTTGTATCCACATGTGTCAATATGCAGTCTGACCTGATTTAAGGTCCCAAAATAAGATACTCCATTTTGTTCCAGACAGGAAAATTTTGTTGTTTTTGAAAAAGAAAAAAAAAAAAATAAGTTACTTAAATCTTACATCATTTCAGTAGCACAGAGTATTCCCTTGTCCCCACCAAAGAGGTCCTATCTGATTTTGGGGAGGGCAGTTAGACTAAAATGTTAATAGGTGATCATTATTTGTATGTTCCCCGTATACAGAATGTGTAATGTGAATTCCTAGGGACAGATCTGCATGCATAGCTGCAGCTGTATATTAGACCTATGGCTTGAACTCACTCATTTCAGTAAAATCACACACTTGAAAGAGTCAGGCCCTTGGTATTTTGAGCAGGTCATGCAAACGGCTGTCGAGTGCTGTTGAGATTTACCCTTTCTGTACAACTGACCTATGGTATCAGCCAAGAACCTGAGCTCCTAGGCCATCAACAGATGCTTGTTAACAAAAACTCCTTTATGATATACCCTGTGAAACATTTGGGTAAATTGTTCAGGGTTTAAATAATCTGCTTTAATTGCATGAACACTTAGAATTATTTTTAAAATATTTCCCTTTTTCAATAATTGACTTAAATGTATGAATTGACTTAAACTGATGAAAGTCCTGCCAAAACAAATATTCAGACTCAGTAACACGTGAAGCAATAGTTCCTTAGAGAAATGGTGACCTTATTAATGAATTTCAGTGATGCAAATGGTATCACTATGCTACCGTTAAGACTAGGTTACATCATTTGCTCAGCAAGGTCTAGGCAACATCAGTCTAATTTATTTTCTGCCTTACTGCCTGGCCATACCACAGTTTTATGTCATAATAGTTTATGTACTTCTGTGGCATGTCATTGTTCACGATCAAAAAACTGTGGAAGTGCCAAGTTTGAAATGATTTGATCAAATACAGATTCACCTTCTGAATTTAGCAATACACAGTTGCAAGGAAAAAGAAGTGATGTCATGTCCCAGACACAAGTTTGTGTACAGCATAAGTCTGTCAGTATCAGAGAAGTAAAATATAAGAGCACTTTAATTCTCTAAGGCAGCCATGACGAAGTTAGGGAACACATTGTAAGACTAAACTGAGAAGGCTTAGAAGTAGAAATGATCTTCAGGTGCAGTTCTAACCTTAGCTCTCTTCTACAGCAATACCAGGCTTTCAGTCCTCCTCTCTGTGTACCTTTTTATCTGTTACACAAAATCTGCTAGGAGCATTCTTTATGATCTTTAGAAGCAAAGCACAGGATTCAAAAGCTGTGCAAATACAGGAATGAGACTGGATTTTTCCCATATAGAGCAATTCCAAATTCTCTGAGGGCAGGTATGAAAAGCTTGTTGCTCAAAACCAGTGGCAGAATAGAAATTTTACCCATTCCTGGATGAGTGCAGTATCGAGAAATAACTTGAGACAATCCTCCTCCAAAGGGCTCGGTTTTACTCAGACCCAGTAAACACCATATTAAATTGACCTGGACAGGAAGGAATGTACTGTAAACATGATTCCCACAATTACTACTGAAATCTGCACTGAAACAAGAAACAAAGATTTGTGAGTAATTTCCCTTGAACAGTGATTTTTCTCTTCTCTTGCCTGGCACACAGCATACCTGTCAGGTATTTGCTGGTTAGCAATAGAGAACAAAAGCAAGTGTATAGAGAGAAAGGAGGCTTTTGTAACTTGGTACATGAATCAAACTAAATAATACCATCAGTGATTTTTAGTGTTTTGCTTTCTCACACTACATACTTATAATGATTAGGATTCTTCAACTTTCTTATCTGATATTGTCTCCCAAAGTGTTAATTTTTTCTCTTTAAAAGAGAAAAAAAAAAGTGGATGGATATGCCACGTTAGTTCTCTAAGCATTCAGCATTTTATTCTTGAGCCATGTTGGTCAGATGTAATTTGCCAGCCAACTCACCCGATTTGTGCTGTGCTTGTTTCCTAGCTGAATCCAGGTGTGAGTGCTCCCAGCATGAATACTGATAGATGAGTATAAAAAATTGCTTCCTGAGAATACAAGCACCTGTCACTGTGTTACTTGTCACTAGCTTTTCATTTTCTGAAAATGTTCGGAAATGTTAGGTGAATTTCCACTGCAGGCAAACATAAGCAAAGAAGAGTGAATTCATCTGGAGGAACTTCACTCCCCATTTTACCTGGTGAGCTTTTCAGCCCCAGCACATGATGTCCTCAGGTTCTTGAATTTCACATGAAGTTTCACAAAGGAGACACTGCAAACTGTGGCAAAAAAAAGTTAAAACGTATTTTAACACCAGGTGTCCATAGACCTGAACCAAATGGACACCTTGCCTAACTCATCTGAAATGTGAACAAAACAACTCTCTTTGCTGCTCATTGTGGGCCCAATATCTGAAAGAGGAATGGTCTTTACTGAGAATTTCAGAGGTGAGGCCAAGATTGAGTTTGTAATGGAAAACAAGTTTTGACCTTAGCTATGCAGAGCCAATAGCCTCTCCATAATACAACTGTCAGTTCCATTTTTGTCAGCGGTATAAACATGGAATTGAAATAAGTGTTAGACTAGGATTTGGATGAAAGTTTTAATCAGATGAGCACCTGCACTCCAACTCTTATTAAATCGTTGAGACTGAAATTGTGTGTGAAACATTGCCATCTAGTGGCTGCTTGTACAATTTCCTACCCTACCACAAAAACATTTCTGGAAGAGAAAAACGTTATGCATTATGGCATTCCCCCTCTTCTTTTTTATGAAACCACAGTGGTCTCTGCATTAGCACCACAATTCTAGACAGAAAGTTCAAATACAGAGGGTCTGCAGTTCTTTCAGGTTGTTCACTGCTTGAGTAAACATTCGTTTCTTACAGCAACACATTGTATTGACATTTAGGCCTCAGAAAAAAAAATTCACTTCTGCATCTACGGTCTATCCCTCAAAAGAGGAGTTTGCAGCTGAGGAGTGGAAGCCCAAAGGAGTGAAATGGCCAGACAAAGGCCGTGGACCCTTGATCCAGAAATGACAATGAAACATCATTTTTCTAGCCAAATGTCATTGCTCACTCCCCTTTATCCCATCCTGCCTGTCCTGCACCTTGGGTCCCCTGGAGTTTCCTCCTTCCTGAATACTCCACCACTGATTTTTGAAACTTTTGAAAGCTCCGCATGCTGTCCCTGGAAACTAATTCTTCTGCTTTACCAAAGGACATCTAGAGCATGGGCAGATGGTGACTTTCTTTCTTCCATCTTGTCACCCACACTCAGCACTGACCTGGTAGGACCACATTTGGTCTTTGCCTCTAATAAGCCCTCTGTCCCTCTGTGGAGCTACCCTGGGATTTTCAGTTGTCCAGAGGGATTTAGAGGCACAGCTGCAGAAATTCAACTGAGGGTTTAATTTCTGTAGACAACACTGCTGGTTGTTAATAAAAGCATCAGTCACATCTTCGCAATAGAAGTGCTATCCAGAGGAAATGAGACTGAGAATAGCTGTATTAGTTACTACTATGACTCAGCTCCTTTGAGTCTTGGCCCACATTAGCTGGAAATGAAGAAGCTCTGCTCCTCTCCCAGGTCCATAAACCACCTGGTTCTACTTTCTTCTTATCACCACATTCATCTGATCTACACCAGGTTGTATAGATCTGTTTTCTCATCCTACACATTGTGTTGCTATGTCTGGAATTCCATGATCATGAAGTCCTGATCCCCATTAAGGGAAACTAACGCCCACAATTACAGCCATCACCTCACCAATCCACAAAGCAGTCCTTGTAGCATAAGATTAAAGCTTGTTCCTCAGCTCCACAGAATTGCAGCATTTGGACTGCATGGTACACATCCTAAGGGACACAAGACCTTTGAAGGTAAGTATTTGCACTGTCTGTGATATCGGGCTGGAGTGTATATGGCAGCTAAGTTAAAGGTCACACTTAGTACTAAAGACAAGTGGTTAGTACAAAAATGTGGTTTATTTTGTCAAAAATAAAATTAACCATAGGATTGCAATATTCAGGCAAGTAAAACAAATAAATTAAAAGCTTTGAAATAGGTCTGTACTCCCAAACTGTTTCAAGTTTTCCTTTTGGAGATGTGCCCTGGCTAGCCAAACTCAGGAGCAGTCTGACAGTCCTATTAAATGTTATCTTCATGGAATAAATCAAAAGGGCACTAAACAACATGTAGCTCTGGGACTGATTCATGAAGCATTACCCTTTCTTATACCTTATAGATTATTCAGCTACACATCTAAAGAGTCAAATTCACCAAGCAGTAACCCATCCCCTATATTCTGCCATAAAGAAGAGGAATCCATGAGTCCAGTTGTAAATCTGCAGAACATCAGAGGATTATAGTATTTAAACAAATCACCGGAGCCTTTCTAGGTTCTCTGCTTTCTCTGCTTTGCTAATTAACTTTTATGTAACTCATTGTATTACCTAGCTGCAACAGGGAGCTGGCACACTAATCCATCTGCAAGGTGACCCCTGTTGTGTGCTATGCAGATTGGGATATTGATATGCTGTTGTGGACTGCAAGACATATCTGTTTCTGTTCCTTGTCTGTCATTTGTAGATGCAAAGGGAGGAACGGCTGAGAGTCTAACAAGAGAGCTTGATCCTACCGTATCTCTAGACTAAGGCAGGGAACAATGAGACTGGGATAACCATCCTCACTTAGACATTATGGTGATTGGCTTCGTTACCATGCCTATGATTGATCTGTGCTTTGAGAGACTTAGTCAAATCAAAGCTCTAAATAGATACAGCTTCTGTGATTGTTAATTTTAAGGCAGGATTCAGTGCCTTTTAGCTCCTGGGCTTATCTTTGCTATCTCGGCATTTGAATCTATATAATCAAAGCCCCTGTGGGAGCAGTGACTTATTGCAGTCAGACTCACTGCAGTTATGGAAGCCCACAGAAAAAATCAATACTTATTCTTAAGTCCTCTGGACTTATTGTAAAGGCATCTAAAATGATGATCACTATAAATATTTTTCAGCAG
>NW_010146741.1:24931-27049 GCF_000699245.1 Pterocles gutturalis
CTCTGCTGTGAAAAAAAAGGCAGGTGTTAAAATTGTTAGAAGTACGTCAAAAGTTTGCCACTTAATACGAGCCTAGAGGTATGTTTACCAACGATAACACCAAAAATGAGAAAAAAGTTCTACAGGAATTAGGATTTGTCAAGTTATTTCAGAAAGTTTGGGATTATTTTGGGAAAACCAATTTTTAGAAGAATTGAAAGCAGCATTTCAGCAATCAGACTCTGTAAATCCAAAATGTAGGGAATTTTTCTCACATGAAATAGTGTGTTTCTGTTTCTAGTGATATCTTTTAAAGAGTCAGTCAAAGATTACAAAGTTTACTTGCCCTGGGATACCCCGGTGACAGCAGAAGTGTGGACAATGACTTTTAAACAGTCATTTTTCACCTGCACAGAGCCCTTGCAGCATCTAGACTTTCCTGCTATTTCCAACACACCATTTAGGATACACATCTGAACCTCCTCCTTTCTTGTACAGCACCCCTCATGCTTTTATGACTGAGAAAGAAACAAGAGTAATAACAGATTTGAGAACCTGTTTGTCATCACATGCAAATTATTCCCATATATATTATGTCCCATCAAAACAGTACTGCATATTCTTCTGTCCTCAGCTCAGAAAAAAATAACGTATTAATTCAAAAAGCGTGATGCACAGATTTCTAGTGGTGTTGAGTCTTCCTGCTGCGATTGTTAACAGCAGTCTTTTGAGCAACACAAATTTTGTAACCAGTTAAGGGGAGAGGTGGTTAAAAGCAAGAGGGATGTAAATTAATTGTCTGGAAAGTTCCTAAGAGGGTTTTTGAGTGTAGATTTCCAAGAATGTGCTCTTTTAGAAAAAGAAGTTATTTTTGCTGAGAGCAGTGAGTGTTACTGATTTACTAAAGTTGATATTGGCTAGTTGCCTGGTTACAGTCCCAGGCACAGAATTATTTGCCTTCCAGGCTGCCAGCATTAGGTCCTTCAGCTCATCTCTATTTACTTCAGACACAGCCTAGGACATAGGAAAACAGATGCAGGCTTTCAAAAAGAAGTCAGGCCGCAGACAAACTAGGGAAACAATGGTTACATTCACTGGAAGTCCCAATTTTCACAGTTTTGTTCCAGATCCTACAAGTCCATGTCCTGATCCTACGAAAGAATATACAGTGGAGTACTGCTATGTCTCAGAGGGAAGTGGGGTGTCACGCAAGCAGCTCTTCATAGGTTGTGCTCATCGTTGGAACTGACCTGGGAGTTCAAAAAACCTTTGCAACTGCCAATGCTATTAAAACTTCAGAACATTAAGCTATTCCTGCACACAGTGCAGTGGCCCATATCAAATGAAGCCCTGATAACGCCATGAACTGATGCAGCTTCAGAGTTTGAAGAGGCTTTTGTTGCAGAAGTAACCCTGCAGTTCTTTCTGGCATTCCTACTGCAGGCTTGGAAAGGATCTGATGGCATTCAGTACACCCTCCTGTTATGAAGAGGCACACATTTATATATCCTTCTCTGAAAACTTTTGGTAGAAGACATAACATCCCTCGATAGCCTGCTCCAGAACATTAACACCTTCATAGCTGGTTTTTTTTTCTAATATTTAGCCAAAGTAGTGTTTGCTGAAACTTCAGCTGCTGTTTTCCTTGGTCTGTGCTGAAGAGCAGAGAGAACAATTGATCACAGTCCTCTTTATAACAATCACACAGGTTTGAAAGGTTATCAGCATTACTTCTCCCCAGTCACGGTTATTTCTTTTCTGAAAGCAACAAATCATTTCCTCTTTTATTTCTCACCGATAATGTTTTTTAAATGCCTCTGACTATTCTCATTGCCCTTTTTGGGAATGTCTTCCTTTTAATGTGTGGTATTTTAACCTCACCAACACCGCAAAGAGTAAATTCTGCTCAGTTCAGTGACACTCTTGCTAACACATCCCAGAGGGAGACTGATTTTCTGTGCAACAGAATCTCCCTGACTGATATTTTTCAGCCCCACCAGACATTAGTTTTGCAGCCCTGCTATCCTCATAGAATCATAGAATGGTTTGGGTTGGAAGGGACATTAAAGATCATCAAGTTCCAACCCCCCTGCCATGGACAGGGACACCCTCCACTAGCCCAGGTTGCTCAAAGCCTCA
>NW_010146742.1:0-8111 GCF_000699245.1 Pterocles gutturalis
ATATAAAGATCCTGCCCTCAATTAATTCAGTGGACAAAAATACCAGCAAGACCAATGGTCAACCTTTTCCTGTGCGCTTACAGCATTATGTTTTCTTCTAATGAACTGACTCTAGGCATGTGGTTCAATTCTGAGCTACCATTAAAAAAAAGCTAAGAAAGGCAAATTATTTCCCCACCATATACAATATCATTTTACTATATTTACATATCTAGCTCAATGAATTATTCTCAAATAGCTAATTAAATGTATTAAATCATGTGAACTATGATTTCTGTTAAGATCATTGTTGGGGGAATAGAGGACAACTTTCATTGACTGCTATATCCCTGACAGACTATCATAAGGAAAAAAAAAATATAATCAAGAGACACTGAATAAATCAGATCCACTGCGTATGAAATCCTTGGCACAGCAACTCCTGTCATCAGTGTTTGATCATGACATCAGCTCTAAAGAATGAGATGCTTGAGATTATACATGAGAAATTATTTTCACCTATACTTTCTACTAATTTTTGTATGCAAATAGTGCTATTTGATTTTTTTTAAAAAGAGTATCTTTATACACATATCCAGGAAGAATTAAAGGAAGATACCTACAAAAGGATGAAAAAATTATCTTCATCAATCTACCAGAGAAGGGAAATTGAAATTGCTACAGCTTAAAATTTTATGCAGGTTTTATTGGACTCCATAGAAGCTTCTCAATAAAAGATTACTTTCCAGTGACAATGGCTGGAGACACAATCCAGAAGGTGAAGACATCATTCAGATCTTATGAGAATTTTACATATTTAGTCTGTCTTTTGCTATTCAGTGACACAGTCATATAGGAGTCCATGCATAAATAAGCAGTTTTGGAAAGAAAAGCTATACTCTAGTCGTTGAAGGGTATGTTATGTTAGGAGGATTCAGAAGACTAGAACTATGGTCAATCTCTATTTGTTTCATAATATTGGAGCTGTATGAAGTGAATATAGATCCCTAATCAGACAGCAATTTAAATGCAATTTCTAATACCATGTTTTTATAACCTCTTTCAAGCACCTGATAAAGTGTTGATTGTATTGCTAGTCATATACTTAGCGATACCATATTTCAAATGTATAGACACTTAAGCGTGGTTAAAACCAATGTTAGATTCATGCACTGCCTTTAAAATCTTTGCAGTATCCTCTGATTACTAGTCACTTTCTAATACCCAGATCAAAATATTCCTTTCTTAGCTCTAGTTCAACTACTATGATTTACCAATACAACAACAAAAAAATGCTTATTTCATTTTTTTTCTCTACAATCTCAGCTGTCCATTTAACAAAACCAACCAGTTCATTAAATCTTTTTTGCCCTGGAATTTTCTGTCAACTTAGCCCATGATGTTTTAGTCCTTCCCTGACATGCTTAAAGTCTTGATATATTTTTAAAGAGAACATTTACTCCATTACAGATAGACAATAGTTAATGCAAGCAGTGTTAAAAAACAATATTACTCCTGGATATGAACTTAGTTCTCTAATCTGTATACCTCTCTTCTCCCATCTTCCTGCCTTCGTTCACTTTCTCCAAGCAAATAGAAAAAAATAGTATTTAATTACATCTTTTATCGCTTTACTGAGTCAACCCCATATTTCACCTTTTGACATTTTACCATGTCATCCTCTAAAAATAGGAACAAACTTAACAAGCACTCTCTTTACTGGTTTTTAGGCACCTAGCAACTCATTTAGTCAAAGCCTAATTTGCTGCAGTTTGTCGAAGTCCATGGGAATAACATATTTTGTTAAAGTTAATCAAGTGCCCATCTGCTTCCTGCTTCAAGAATATTTTCTTAGCTAGATAAACTTGTCATTGTTTGTTTTTCCTTAAACCTTCCAACATATTGATTGCTGAACTTTTACAAAGTTTTAAATTTTGTCAGAGAAATGAGATAATCATTAAGAATAAGCTTATATATTTCAGAGACTTTCAGGCCTCATACAGGGGCCTGTATAAATTAAAAAGGTCACTTTTCAAAAATAAATAAATTAGGCTCAGCAGATTTCTGTTATGCTATTCTGTACTAATTTAGCTGAGACTTCCCAGTGGTCGGTATATCCTATACTTCAGAATTCAAAGAGGTAGGACAACTTCCCTCAACTTATCACAAGCCTTTTCTATGGACCTGATGCCACATCTACTGATGTCCACAAAAATAGAGACAAAGACTAAAATAACTAGAAATAACAGTACAACAGAAAATATTCTGACGTTTATTTCTTTATCTAGCTATTCCCGTGCAAGAGCATGTATCCTTAATATAATTTTCTTTAAAATCATAGACTTTGTAGAAGATTTCATTGAATAACTTTAGAGGATGTTTACTTTAAAGGGGGAATAAATTCTTTACCTCTGCTGACAAAGGTTGCGTTTTGCAAGGTATTGATCAAATTCTTCAACTATGTTTACACTGTCATTAAAAAAAAAAAATCCACCAATTTTCTTTGTCTCTAGCCATGGCCATATGTAATAAAAGTACACAACATATTTAAATCCAAAAGCATTTCAAAGGAAAACACATTTCTCACTGGCCTTACCTAATATATATATATATATGTATATATGTGTGTGTGTGTGTGTTTTCTCTAGGTAGATTTGTTTCTCTAAGTTGGATCATTTTTTAATTTAAATGTTTAATGTGTGAAATAAGTGTGAATATTACATTGTGATTTTGACATTCCACTTCTATTCCTCCTTTAACATGAAGTACTGACTGGATGTATTCTCAGAAACTGAAGAAAAGTCTAGAGAAACCACTGGTGTTTTAAATATTTCAGGTAGTCACAGCAAAAAAAGACAAGTGATGCATTAAAGGGGAAGGGTTGGAAACCTTAGAATATGTTAGAACTTCCTTTTTTTTTTTTTTTTTTTTTTTTTTTGGCCACAGGTCTTTCCAAGACCTCATCATTAGAAAAATCAGGCTGCTGCAGCATTCACTAGCTAGGTCCAGCACTTACATTTATTTTTCTCTTATCGTAATCAGACTAATTATTTCTGTGTGTAGGGTTCCGGTTGTAAGGAGTTTGGTCTCACTGCAAGCTGATTTAACTGCCTACGCACTAGGGTCCTCTTGAGAGGTTTTAGAAAGCCTGTCCTATTCCATTTATACTGATTTATATTTTTGCTGATGTAAAAGCCCCAGTTTGTGAATTAGGAATTTACTTTTAACTAGTATTCGTCTGAATAAAATATACTTCTGGAAATTAAACACTGAAAGGAAGTATGGAAGGGTTTAGCAAATCTTGAGTGCTAATATGACTAAAAAAAATGGTCTACCTCCTTTTCGGGATAGAGTTCTAAAAATTCCTATTAAATGTCATTTTGATAACTATAATTTCTTACTCAAGATACTATTCTACAAGGACTTAACTACATGCTTTACTTTGTAACCTAAAGAATTTCCGGTAGAGACACTGATTAATGGTGAGATAAAGTCCGAGAGAAAATCCTAGCATGGAAGGAAAGACACATTAGGCTGCCATTAAACTATCTTGCCAGAATCCCCAACTTCAATGTATATGTTCATTCTGCCAGATACACTTCTAAATTAAATATTCAATACCTAATCTGACATCTGCATATGAATGCTGGAAATCCATCAAAAATCAACCTAATATCCTGAAAGCGCGTGCCTTAAAAATATTAGATTTTAAATAGAATGAACTTATAGCAAAAGGGAATTTTCTGTGCAGAGTTCAACAGCTTTCTATCTCTAGTGTTATTCAGCAAAGGCGTAAATATCTGCAACCAATAACAAATGGTTTGTACCATCAGCAGCTGGAGGAACATAAAGAAAGGAACTATACAAACTGTTCCTCTGTAGCACTCCACCGAAAAGAGAAAAACTTACTAAAAAGCAGGAAAATGCTTAGAACCTTCTGACATTCAATAGTGTTGTGAGGGTTCAGATTCAGAACTGAGTAGTGAACAGTTTTGACAGATCCTGTTTGTCTGCCAGTGAAAGAATTCATCAATACTAAATATGACTCACCACAATGATACTCGTCTTAGCTAATGTTGAAAGCAATCCTAGTGTGCCTCTGTATGCATAACTTTGAAATAAATTTCTAGAAAAGAAGCTTGCTTTATAATGTCAAATAGTGAAAGAGAAATACACTATACATCCATGTGTATCATAAATGTAGATAACCTGGAGAGATTTTTAAATAGACATTTTTTAAATTTAACATCGTCTGATTTGTAAAGCCATATTAAAAGATCAAAGCTAATGAATGTCTCACAATAAAATAATGCAAATTATATGAGACAGTCATCTTGCCAGTTTTAATAGCAGCTGACCATTATCTTTCTAGATAAATAACCATGCATTCAAATATACCTTATTGACAGATATAATGGGTTACTCAGTTGTGCAGCAGGGCAATGAGTAAATAAAACAAAAAAAGAAGTGAGCAGATATCTGGCATCGAAAGAATGGCTCTGTGGGATACAAACACGTAAAACATGGAGATGAAATGAATTGGAACTGACTCTATTTGCATCACGGTTTGAACACAATGTGCTCCGTAGGAAAGCAAGCAACACTGAACAATAGCAAAATAAGCTGAATATCCCAGTAATGTTTTTATGTTCCAGAAATGAGCTTTTGTTGTTATTAACAGTTCAGCCATACTTCTTTCACCAAAACTTGTGGAAAAAAAATACAAACAAACCTTGTTTTATATCTCTATTTTCAAGTCATGCCATGTTCTAAATATGTTCAAGTGCTATAGGAAAATTGACAGTTCTTACAGCTTTTCTGTTACAGATTTGCTTTGAAATTGCCTACTATTGTGCTCTGGCTTTCTCTAATAAATCTCTTAGTCTCAAAGTCCATGCAAATGGAGAATCAATTCACATTTTTGCAGGAATAAACAACATGAAGAAGGCTAAAAAAGATCCAGTTTGTTTAAATGCCATGCCATTTTCAGACTTGGAAGAATGGAAAAATAATGTTTTATCTTAAAAATAAGCCATAATTTATAATTAACACAGCACACAGGAAAAAGAGATGAAAAATTCCTACTTGTTTGGAAAATACCATGGCATATTCAATTTAAGGTGCAACTTCTGTTCTAATCTCTTCCTTATGTATTACCCAACACAGGAAATGTGCTCAGCTTACTAGTAATTGGAATTTTAAGCCCATCTGTGAGACTGAAATTGGTGGAAATTTAACATTGAATTTGACACATGCAGAATAAAATAATTAAAAACAAAACAAAACAAAACAAAACAAAACAAAACAAAACAAAAAAAAAACAACCCCAAACCAGGAAATATCTAAAACCTGTGTTGATAATTAATAAGATAGACTAGAGTCTGGATGCTTCTTCCTTGTATATTAGATATTTTGCTTCTGGTCTTACTGCCAAGAGGTATGATGTTGGTAATGCTGCGATGTGAAATTTACCTTTCCTCAAAAGACATACAGAAGACATATCTTTCATCTTCCCTCTTGAAAATTAGATTTATGTAGAACTCTAAATTCACTTTCTACTTCTGTAACAGATATATTTCACTGAAGAAAAGATCTGTTGAATAAGGATGTCATTTGTTTATGTACTTATCAGAAAAAATGAAATCTGAAGAAACCAAATGTTCCCTGATAATTTTGAGTATTTCACGTTTGACATCATTCCTGGCACAAAACCACCTACCTCATTTGGACTCTATACATGTGAGAACATGTAGAAAAGGAATCATCCTAATTTTGAGTACAGGAAACAAGCATGAAGAAATAAAATCCAGAGTCCTTTATCTACTCTAATGGTCTACCTATACAACTATAATATTTTTAATGATTTTTGTTAAAGAGATCATGATCCTTCCTTATCTCAGAGCTCTAGGGCTCTATATGGCTCCCAATCCCATGTTTGCAAGAAATCAGTTTCTTTTAACATAAGGTAACTTGTAACACATTTAATGTTCACTCTTTACTCATATTACTATCCCTCCATTTCCCATTTAAGGAACTCGAAAAAAAGCTTCTCACACACAATAACTGTTCCTTCACGTTATGACTTTTTTGTACACACAAATTTAAAATGTAGGAGCAAAACAGCAGTGAGCTTTTCAAGCACTAATGAAATAAGCCCTTCACAATTTTAAGATTTACACTATGTCATGCTATCATTGGCATATATGTGTGTGTATATATATACACACACATATATGTATGTATAGATAGAGAAACTCTTAAGTGTTTCGTATTGTAGGTCTAGGAATTTACACCGGTTCCAATAAAGAAACAAAGACCTGAAAACAATTTGTTGGTTTGTGCTGGTTTTGGCTGGAACAGCATTAATTTTCTTTGTAGTAGCTAGTATGGGGTTATGTTTTGGATTTGTGCTGGAAACAGTGTTGATAACACAGGGATATCTTAGTTATTGCTGAGCAGGGCTTACATAGATTCAAGGCCTTTTCTGCTCCTCACACTACCCCACTAGAAAGTAGTCTGGGCGTGCACAAGAAGTGGGCAGAGGACACAGCTGGGAGAGCTGACCCCAACTGACCAAAGGGATATTCCATACCTTAGGGTGTCATGCTCAGCATATAAAGCTGATGGAAGAAGAAGGAAGGGGGGTGATGTTTGTAGCGATGGCATTTGTCTTCCCAAGTAACCATGATGCATGATGGAGCCCTGCTTTCCTGTAGATGGCTGAATACATGCCTGCTGATGCTAATTAGTAAATTAATTGTGTTGCTTTGCTTGTGTGCGCAGCTTTTGCTTTCCCTATTAAACTGTTTTTAACTCAACCCATGAGTTTTCTCACTTTTACCCTTCTGATTCTCTCCCCCATCCCACTGGGAGCAAGTGAAAAAGTGGCTCTGTGGTGCTGATTGACAGCTGGGGTTAAACCATGACAGATCTTATCCTCTCAGCAGTCTAAAGACTGTATAGTTTAGGACTGATTTTTCCAGTAGAATGATAATGTTGTTATTTTTACACAGTTTTAAGATAATTAAACCACTCATCTTTCCCTTAGAAATTAATGGGATGAGTTTTCTTTGTTTCAAAGAAACAGAGTTATGCTTTTGAATAGCTTATCTGAAACTCTAAAAAAGTATTTTATACAAACATAATGAACCAGTACATTCAGTAAGATGACTACCAAAACACATGGAGGTATTTTCTGGTAGGATGATCTTGCAGGATTTTCCTCATGAAGTTGTTAATAATTTTTACAATATTAAATATGGGTAATCATGTTCCTGATTACTGTTTAAATTAGTATTTTACAGCATCACCTAATTGCCTAGCAAATAAAAACTTCAGCTTCTAACATAGTGAATCTGCCCACTAAGTTTATTTCCCGCTGATTACCCATCTATTTTAAACTTCATGACCTGAACTTTTAACTGATATAAATTGCTGTCAGTGGAGTCACAAACTTATACCACTTGAGGGTCATACCCTCTATGCCAGTTCCTTAACGTAAATATTTATTTAGGACAAAAAGCTGAATTTAGGCCATGTTATAACAACTATGGACTTTGGGCCATTTTCTCACGACTCTCTCTACAGATTTCCTTTTATTTCTTCTTATCATGTTGCTTGAAGGATTTTCCCCCCACCCCTCTCAGTCCTTATGGCAATGGTACTGAATATAAAAACTATGTAGGCAGCCCCAAACAATCACTCCAAAAAAAACATAATTCTTTAGGCACAAGAAACTACTGTTGACTTTAAATGGGATTCGCTCTCCTGGCAAGCCATTTTCCACCAGTATACACTGTGTGTATTAAAAGCCGGCTGCATTACGGTTGTCATGGGTTAAAGACTGCTTAAAGTTAAATCTGCTAGTTTTCTTTTTTCCTTCTTCTTCATAAATAGCTAGCAAGAGGCTGTGTTTTGGATTTAGGCTCAGGAGAAGCTGATAAGAGAATAATGTTTTGTTCTGCTGCCAAGGTCAGCAGACGAGCAAAGAGGCACAGCCAGTTGCTAGCATAGTATTTGCCCTTATGTTAAAATTGAAACTCAGAATAGCCAATGATATTCCATAACATGCACGTCATTCCCACGATATAGGTAAGAACACCTGGAGGAGTGTTCTCTTTTGCCTCCGCTCC
>NW_010146743.1:0-10653 GCF_000699245.1 Pterocles gutturalis
TGTTTCTGACTAGGGCACCTCATGGATTGGGGGCTGTCCTACGAAGGGCACTCTGAGCGGGGCACTGCTGCAATAGGACCAACTGTGGGGTGCACCCACCCCACATATCTCCTCCTCTCCCCACAGATGGCCCAGAGGCTGGGGCTCCGGCGGCTGTTGTCCCTCACCCCTAGAGTGCTGCCCCCACAGGGCCCCCTGGCACCGCGTGTCCCCCCGGAACCCCCTGGCAGGGCCTTCAGCACCTCAGCAGGCTGCAGCAGCACCTTCAACGTGCAGGATGGCAGTGACTTCCAGGACCGGGTGGTGAACAACCCCAAACCCGTTGTGGTGGACTTCCACGCACAGTAAGTTTCCCCCCATGGCTCTTGTGCCTCTCTCTGCTGTCACATGTGCAGGTGTGTTCCCGCTGCTTTCCTGACATGGTGGCACTCTGGGCACACTGGGGTTGTGAGTATGCCCGAGGGCTTCCCAAGCTGTGGAGCTGCCAACCACCCTGTTGGGCATCTGATGTTAAAAGGAGCCGCTTCCCCTACAGCACAATCCATAGAGGTTTCAGTCATTGGGTTGCACCACTGTAGGTGTAACTGCACCCTGCAGGAGCATAAAACATAAGTGCCAGGAAGGCGTTCCCCAGGGTGATGTAGCTGCACCTCCCAAGTGCTGGCCCCGGCATTGCATCATCCTGCAGAAGACACCTCAAAAAAAAAGCTCTGATGTCTCTCTCTGTTAGCTTTGTGGATTAAATGTCTTCTTAAAAACACTAAATTATATTAACAGCTGTGGAAGAACACTGCAGTTGGTATACCCCTGCACCTTCATGTGTCTTTCCAGTTTTCTTATGCTGCATGCTCTTGAGGCAAAGTTATTGACAGCGAATATCTTCGTGTATTAGTACATGCTGCATGATACCAGCAGCAGCATTTGTCATCAATAAAAATGTCATCCTCTTCCCAGTAAAAAATTTCCTAGATGTTATCTGCTGGATTAATGATACTGATTATCTTTGTTTTCTCACGTATTTTCATAGTCCTACAGTGCTGTCATGTGAGCCTGTTGTGGCTGATTCTGGTCAGAGTACGAAACAGCCTGAAAACTCCTGTGCTAAACAGACCAAACTGACAAACCCAAATTGGGATCATCCAGGGAGGAGAGGACAAATAATTGAAAGCCTGAAACCTGATACAGAGGGAGGCTGAGGAGGAACAAAATTTACCAGAGCTTCAATTTTAAAAGAAGAGGGCACTTAGAGCTTTAACTAAGTTTTCCTTGAACTGAGTACCATACCTAACTGCTGCAGTCAGAGGATGCAGGGGGTGTTTTCTGTGTACACAGCCTCACAAAGTCTGCTGTTGCTGCAATGAGTGTGGAGGAGAAGCCTGTGATCTGATGATTGGCAAGAACTGATTTGAGCGTGGGCTGTGACCCCTGCACCCAGCAGCGACACTGGCTTTCGGGCAGCTTTGTGGTCAGCAGGGTCACAGCTCTGCACGCACAAAACAGTGAAGACACAAAGCAGAGTAAAGATGAATGGCCGAGAAGAGAAGGACCACCAAGGCTGGCAGAGCAGACTTCAGTGTGATAGAAATGACATCAAAAGCACCACAAATGCTGAATGGTGACCTCTGCTTCCCCTCAGCCCCCACCACCACACACACACGGAAAAAAAACCCTTTGACAACTCCTTTGTGAGAGAAGCATTTTTCTAAGCCATGCTTCGGGAATGGTGTTTCCAGGCTGGCTCTTGAACGGAATGGTGATGGTGGTAAAGGCACTGGCATGCCAGCAAGCCTTCTACAGCTGCTGCTGCACTTGCTGCCTCTAATGTCCCCCTCTTCTCTTTCTCCATCAGGTGGTGTGGCCCCTGCAAGATCCTAGGCCCCAGGTTGGAAAAGATGGTGGCCAAGCAGGAGGGGAAGGTGCTGATGGCCAAAGTGGACATTGATGATCACACAGACCTTGCTATTGAATATGAGGTAGGAGCTGGAAGAGTGCAGACTTTCTTTTGCTGGCAGTGCAAAGAAGGTCTCTCCCTGTGGAGAGATGCGCCCGCACAGCAGCGGCGTTGGTGGGAAGGGAAGCCCCGTGCCTACAGGTTCCTGATCCCTCAGGTCACTTATTAGTAGGTGGATTTCTCTGCTTGGCTCTCCTCCAGCTCTGCTGCTTGCACTCAGCATCCCCACCTCTAATTCTGCAGAAACGTGTCCGCTAAGCCTTGCAGGCGTCTGTCAGTGTCTTCAAGGAGCCTGCAGCATTTTTTTGCAGTGTTTGGTGCGTGCATGGGCTGCTCAGGTGCAGGGCAGGAACATGAAGTAACAAGCCCCAGTCTGCTCTGCTCTCGAACGTGGTTCTTTGTGCAGCCAGCCCGACCTCTCTTGCCCTTCCTTGTTGAAGATATCTTGCTGGGTGATAATGTCTTGTCCTTAAGCTGAAGTACCAGGAGACACTGTGGGCTTTGTTTGCACAGATAGAAGCCATATTGGAGGCCACACATAAGCAACGTGAGCATGCATCCCGCTGTTGACAAGCATGGACCTTGGTGCTTACACTAGTGTCTCACATGCCTGCTGGGTGTGTGTTCCCTGTGCTGCCTTGCTCCCAGAAAGGAGGAAACTGACTGGAGAAGGCCATGGCTTTGGTTTACGTGATTTATTTTTTTTTGCTTTGTCAGTAATTAGGTAGTTTAAGAAATGCAAAAACTCCTCTGACAACTGTGCTTACCTCCGTTGTCTCTCCTTGTAAACAATAACTCAGTCTATGGAGTCAAGGCTTCCTGCTGCTGTGTTTTACAGGGAAGAAAGTGCTTAATTTTCACTCGTGTATCATGCAGATGGAGCTGCTAGCCCTCTGCAGATGAAGTCCTGCTCCCAGGGTGGAGGCAAGCACAGGAAGCTCCTCAAGTTGCCCAGGAAAGTGTGAACCATCTCCTGAGCAAGCTGTCATTTTGTTGAGCCTGGAGGAGATGCTTTGTGCCGTTCCCACACCCTGCTGTGCCAGAAGGAGGAAGTGGAAACAGCTTGTTCCCTCCCACTCTTACTGTGCTGTGGTGGAGTGTCCACCCAGCTGGCGCACACAAACGTGACTTGCAGTTTCCACAAACCGAGCGTGAGAGCCTCTGGTGCTCTCCTCGTTGGCGGTGTGCTGGCAGGTACGCCCCAGGCCAACAAGGGTGGCTGCTGGCTGGTGAGCAGGGCTCTGTGTTGCAAGCTTGGAGGCCGCATAGCTCAAGGGTGCTGGTGAGAAGAAGTTTAAGAGGGTGAGGTTGTTTCTGTGGTGGTCAGAAATTATGTAAATCCTAATAGATGCAGGCAAGGCTCTGGTAGCAACCACCCTAAGGAGAAGAGAATAGAGATTATTAGTTTAACTCTTGTATTGTTTGAAGCCTTACAGTAGATGGAATTAGCTGGGATTACAAGAGGATAATCTCAGATGACTGGAAAACAGCAAACAGTGTGTGTGCATGTGAAAAAAGGTCTTTACAAAGAGGCTGAAAGCTCCCGGGTTGTGCAGGTTTGATGACGCTGCGTGTGCTCTCCCACTGGACAGTGAGTGAGCAGCTGCGCAGCCTGCCCTGTACGCACGTCTGTCTGCAGGGTCTGCCTGTCTTGCAGCCCTGACGGCATAGGTGCAGGCAGGATTCGGGCTTCAGGCAAGGGCCAGCTTCCAGCAATTCCTTCTGGAGCCTTATGTACAAACATGATGAAGTTTTTGTTTTGCAGGAGGGCCTCAGGATCGTCACTGCATCCTCCACTCTCGGAGTGATGCGTGTTATCTGGTCTTGACCATTATCCCTGTCACTAAACCCCCATCCCTAAGCAGTGTCTGTGAGTATGATAGCTGCAAATGGGTAGGGCTAAAGGAGAAATTTTTGCTTTGATCTTCATAGTTTGGGCTATCCTTTTTGAGGCAGAAGTTTGGTTCATGTGCTGAGCATGCGCTTGGTTTTGCTTCATCCTCTGTGAGGCTGCCGCTTAAGGAGGTGTGAGCATAAGGGCTGATGGGATGACACCAAGTCAAGATCAAAGAGGGACCAAAAGTAGTGTTTGGAAGAGAACACGAAAACCAAAGGTGGTATTTGGGAGGGATCAGGAAAGACTTCTGTATTTTAAAGCCATTCCGTTGGGGATCAGATGCTGCAGGCTGAGAAAGTTTTCTTTTCTCAGGGGTTTTCAGCACCCATGCCACCCCCACAACTCCTCCACTAGCTGCCAGGTAGTCTCCTTCCATCCATGTTTATTCTCCTTCCCACACATGCAGCCCCTGGCTTGCACAACGTCCTCTTCAGCAGCTTCCTTGGTGTGGGAGGAGGCAGGGTGGAGGGGAGAGAACCCCCCGGAAGAGCCAAGGAATGCTGGTGCGTTCCTTCACACACATTGCCATCTGCCCTTGGCTTCTAGCTGTTCCGGTTTAGCACGAAGCAGGGATGCATTTCCTGTGACTAGAAACGTCCCCAGCGCCCTTCCTTGTCCTGTTATGCCCAGCACAAAAGTTCTTTCTCTAGGGATTCTTCTTTTTATCTAACACCTTTCATCTCCAATTGTGGCCTTTCTCCACTGCTCCAGCCCGCTCCTGACCTCTCACCCTGAGAGCAGAAAGGGAGAAGGAATACTTCTGTGTAATCTACCATCCCCTAGAATTCTTTAGATTCATCTCTTACCCTTGGCCCATTGCCCGCACACGTTCATCAACAGAGCTTGGTCCTGTGTTATGCCTCATTCTGAAGCCTGGGTGAAATCCTTCCCTCTGCTCCGTTGTGTGGCATCTGAGCTTGTATGAAAGCCCCAGGTTCAGATGGGAGAGAATTCTCTCAGTACAGGTGCTGCCAGGAATAGCCTGGATGGCTGCATTTATTTCTCTCTGTGGTCAGCACTGATCAAAAGCAGCCTGACTTTTTCTCTAGAAATGCTCTTGAGGGAGGAGGAGGGTTTGTTTAGGTTTAGTGCAGATGGGACCCAATAAAAAAAGAAAGGGAGGGGGGAAAAAAAAGGCCCCAACTTTGTGTTCTAGAAATTCCCATTACATTTGTTTCTCAAGCAGCAAAACAAAGTACGTATTCTGTTAATGGGCTGCCCTTGCTGCAGCTAGCAGGAAGGAGGCTGTCAAAAGCATCGTGATTTCTGGGCAGAGGTAAATTGCTCAATGCCCCTGGGTCTCACCCAGTTCTGCAACGCCAGCCCCAGACCTGACACCCGTTCTTGGGGTTTGCTCACCAGCACGAAAAGGAGAAGAGGTGGAGGGACTGAGTCTGTGTGAAGCTCGTGGGCACGCTGGTCAGCATGCAGAGCCCTGTAACTCAGTGTTAGCTGCTTCTCTGTAGTGCTTCAAAGAGTAGCCCGTTCCTCACCCAGGCTGTAATGGCCAGATGCTTGCTGTTGCTCGTTGGACATGCTGTTTTTTTGGATGGAGCCGGGGCAACTCCAGAGAGAGGCTTCGTGGAGCTTTGCCCTTCTCAGGGAGGGAGAAACCAGTTGTGTGCAGTGCTGGTACCATCCTTTCTCACCCCTGAAATCACAAAGAAGCGTGTTGGCAGCACCATTGCCAGTGCTGGGGCCCAAGCCCTCTGGATCTGCTCCTTCCCAGTCACTAGGAGGAGCTGAAGATCGTGTGTTGCAGCAGCCCCGGCGCTCCCATCCCTTCAGATGAGACTGCACAAGCCCTGGGGGACAGACTTGGGGGAGCCACACCAGACCCGCCAGCCAGGACCCAGTGGGAAGGGAAGCACAAAATGTCCTTTTCATCTCAGGCTCCGGGTGGGAGAAAAGCCAGCCCTCTGGCAGGTTTCCTGAGGAAGGATTTGTAGATCCATGCTGGCAGCAGGGCTGGCAGCACACACGACGAGGCCCCAGAGGCTGGCGAGGAGGCAGCAGGATAAGGACAGGACATGTTTTGGGATAGATAGATAGAGATAAGGGCACCGAGGCTGTGGGGACAGAAACACGACCGGATCTCTCTGCTACCACAGCTATCCAAGCTCTGGTTGCTCCTTCTCTCAATCATGTCCCCCGGGTCTCCTATGTCGCTGGTCATCTGGCAAGTCTGTGGGGAGCATTGTCATTTCCCCCGCTGCTCTCTTGGATAATTCCCAGAAAACTTTGTTCTGGGCTAAAAAAGCAGTGTCCTGAGCAGTGCAGCTGCCTGCTGGCTCTGGTCAGAGGGGCTTTTTCACTTCTTACCTAATCGCCAAGGTTCCACAATGGACAGCCACTGGTGTGTGACCAGCTAAACCACTGAAAACAGGAGCAGAAAAGGAAAGATGGGCCGGTGGGGGCTGTCACTAGTGTGATAGGATGGAGCAGGAAATCTGCCTATGCAGTGATGGGGGAGGACTTTCCTCCAGCTCCAGTCCTGTCTGGAAAAACACAGGTACAGTCTGACACCACCCTGGCCATAAAATGTCCAAAGGTTGTCATGTCTGAGAGGTATCCTAGTAAAAGGCTGGGTTTGTTTGCATACGATAGGACAAAAGGGAAGGAGAAAAGGAATTGTGCTGAAAAGGGGGGAAAAGCTTTGCCTTGTTTTTATATTAGCTTTAGTTTTGTCTTTAAAATCTTGGGTCTTATTTAAACTCAAAAAGCTGCTCAGCCTTGACTTAAGCAGTGCGACGTGGTCAGTGCAGAGATGAGGCCACAGGGAGAGGAGGAACATGGAGCTCAGCTGGCCTGTGTTTTGCGAGTGGATGTGTTACCCTTGAGCAGTGTACGCTTAGCTCCCTTGTAGCCATTTCTTCTTCTGCAGAGCTCTATTTGGGGCCTGGGTGCAGCTGTGCTCCCTGCAGCCTCTGCTCACCTGTGTCCCTCTGTTTCTCTTGCCCCCAGGTGTCAGCAGTGCCAACCGTGCTGGCTATGAAGAACGGAGATGTTGTGGATAAGTTTGTGGGCATAAAGGATGAGGATCAGCTGGAGGCATTCCTCAAGAAACTCATCGGAGCCTGAAGTAAAAGGGTGGCTGTACCTCTGCCTCTGGAGACATCCACGCTGTGCATTCCTTGCCTGGGAGAGCCAAGGGGCACATGAACTGCCTGCCTTCTAGAACCTGTGGTTTTATTCTCGTTTAGGGTTTTTAGGAGATGGACAGTGTTGTAACCCTTCCCTCCCACTCCCCCTTCCCCTTCTCTTGAGCAGCAGTAGTTGTAAAGGGCGCAGAGAAGCAGGGCTGCTTATTCTCAAAATGGGGAATGCGGCTGGAATTAGGAGCCTGTGTTTATCAGCAAAGAGCTGACACACAGAGCTGCTGCTGCTGCTGAGTTAAGAGGAGGAATGTTTTTTTTTTTGCGTAGAATCAGATATCCCAGTGCAGAGGGCAGCTGCTCCCTGCAAGATGTGAGTACATACCTGCGCTGGGTGGGTTTGTTTAAAGCTGAGAATGTCTCTGCCTTGTCTGTGAAACCTCTTTGTCCCTCTGTCCTCCTGTTGCTGGGACAGGTACAACTCCTTCACAAATCCATGGGCTCCCATTGTAATTTTATAAAAGAAAATAGAAGTATTTTATGGATCTCCTTTTGTAGGTCTGTAATAAAGAGAACTTTATCAGTCACTGCTGTCTAGCTGGAGAATAAAAATTGATTCTTGGAAATCACAGGGAAGTCCCTTGTCTGTCCAGAGAGGTGAGAGGGAGTATCAGCAGCACAGCAGCTGGTTTCTGATGAGGGATTGGGAGAGCACAGGTTACAACTTGATCCCTACTAAAAGGTAATGTGATGAAAAACAAACAAGTAGATTACTTTCACAGAGTTTTCAGCGCTGCTTCTAAGAACCACTTTGGGTGCTGCTGGATCCGGGACACCAGAAGGACTTGCCGCCTGTGCGTGGAGGAACAGCAGCTCGCTGAGCCTAAGGAACCTGAGCTGTGCTCACTCCCCTCATGCTTTTCTCACTCCTTTCCTGCCCAGGGAGCCTGAGAGCCTCCCTCTCCCTTGCGTGAATGATTAAATCTGCTCATGCAGGTGAGCCCTGCCAGAAGGTAGTCTTTTGACTTTAATCACCCTGACCTTTAGACTAAGGGAGGCAGTAGTGTGTTCATATCACGAGCAGCCTTCAGCCCTTCCCATCTATTCCTCCTCCTCCCCGTAATACACCTGTTTCCAGTCAACCTGGCTTCTAAGTGCTCCCAGCCTCCTCATGCACTTGTAGGCAGAGTACAGCACCGGGGCTGATGCCTACTGTGATGCTTAATTCCAGTTTGCTTATCTAAGCTGCATGAGAACATTGTAAGTGCTTAATAACCACGTACAAGCTGCTTTTTTTTTTCTTGCCTTCCCAGCTTCTGTTGCCTTCAATCACTCTTAACTGCTTTGGCTCTGCTCCATTTCGCCTCCCTGGCATAGGTTATTATGAGCGGCGAGGCAATTTTTTTCTGCACCTTTGCAATAATGATTTTTGACCTTTGAAGGAGCAGGGGAGTGGTGATTCAAGTCCTGTGTGTCCTGCTGCAACTGCAGTGATGCAGGCACCACTCTTGCCACCTGCTTCCATCACCTCAGGGCTTGGGGGCAACAGCAGGAGGTGGGGCTGGGCTGAGCTGATCTCACCCCTGGCGTTCTGATAGAGGTGACGTCACTTGGATGTCATTTGGTAAAGAACTGTTGGTCAGTTATGATCGGTAAAAAAATGGCATTTTCTTTTATTTGGGAGACCACAGAAGCTGTGCTGCTCATGTCTTGCTTGTGTTTCAGGACAGACAATTTGCCCTGCAGTTTCTGTGTTCCTGCTCCATAAACACTTCTAGTAAAGACTGTATTTTCCTGCATGAGCAGGAAAAGTAGGGGAACAGCGTCATGTACCCAACAATAGCCAACTTTCATGCTTCACCATCCTACAGAACAGGAAAAAACACAGTGACTCTGCATTGTGTAATTAAGGGGCAGTATAAATTAGCTATTTTATCACTTCCTTCTAAGCAAAAGTGGAGCTAATATGCCAATCGGCTATTAAAGTGCCAGCACACTTTAGGGTGCATTATGTGAAAGCCACAACTGTTTCTTTGAGATAAACACTGAGGACCCACATACACAGTGCCCTGTGGAAATCCTTCAGAAACAGCATAATGGGTGGAGAGGAGAAGGAGGGGTTTTGGGGCACCTTGAGATTCCCTGAGCGCTTTGCACAGTTTTCACCACAGGACAGGACTCAAAGCACAAGGATATTTTCTGTGGCAGGATCTTAATTCAGCTCCCCATTTGCAGGCCGCTGGGGGAGGCTTTAGGGATTCCCACAGCTGCTGTTAGTAACAGAGGAGGTGCAAGCAGGAAGCACTACCAGCAGTGTATTTATATAGCGGTTAAAAGAAGGGTTGCACAGCAATTTTCATGCCATCTGAATGTGATGTTGGTCTTTTCAGAGAGAAAAGAACTGAAGCAATAAGTAATTCCTCAGCAGTAGCTGCTTTGTCCATGTCAGTTGTGAAAATGTTTGCTCTCTGCTCACTCCAGCAAGGATGCAGTTGGTTTTCCCTTTTGGAGTTAAGCACATTGAATGCTCCTCTGATCTGTTAAGCATTTGCTCTCTCCTGCTCAAGCCTGCCTGTATTACAGCAGCTTTCTCAGCTTCTAATGTTCCCCAGGTGATATTTTAAGAGGACATGGCAGTCAGTGCCTTCCCAAGGGGAACAAAGCAGGGCTAAAGTCACTTCTACCTTCCCAGGTACATTTTGAACCCAATGCCAAGATCCTCCCCCTAAAGGTCAGGTGCAGTGCCTCTGTCCTCATGGTCTTGTCCAACGTGCCTTATCATAGGCAAGGAGAGAGTTTCCATTTGTTTCTGTTGGCTTTACACTTGCATCAAGCCCGAACACAGCTGCTCATTTCCCCAAGGTGTTTGTGCCTGCCTAGTAAACTCCATCTGAACCTCCACCTGCTCCATGCCACAGCGAATGCCTGCAAGAAGAGAGCTGTGCTACAGAGGTGCTACGCTGAGAGCACCTTCAAGTGCTGGTAGAGGATGGAAAATTCAGGTTGCCAGGTTTGCAGCACACAGGGGGTTGTGTATATGTGGTCCCTTACAGCTCTGAAGGGGACAGTTTTGGCCACATTCGGCTCCAATCAGGTCTGTCCTCAGCAGCCCAGCCACCCAGCATTGACAGTAAATCCTTTGCTTTATCAACATATTATATGATTCCTCCTGTGCAAAGAACAAAACAAAGACCAGCTCTATGTCAACAGGGAAACAGCCACCACTAACACTGCCAGCCCGGGCAGGCTCTTTGCCTTCACAGTTTGTTCGTCACTTTGAGCTCCTCTCCACCCCCAAATTTTTTCAACTAGCTATAGGATTCAGACAGAATCGGCAATTAAAATCTCTAACCCTGCAAATCTGTCAGCTGCAATGTTAAGCTCAGCATTGTTCAAAAGTGTTCTGAATTGTGTTAAGTGCTCGCTGTGAGTTTCTGTTTCCTGCAAGTTAAGGAATAACAGCTTGCAGAGCTGCAATATCCTAAGCAATAAAAAGATAAGATAAAACTGCCATAGGCTTGACTTCCAGACCAAAACCAAACTAGATCACCTGTTACACAGTCCTGTCCTCATTACCTGCCCCGTAACCCACCCAGGCTCAAGTCCATCACCGCACACAGGTGCCTTGCTCACGCTCTTCTCAAGGACATGAGCTGCACTTGTGAGCTTTGTGGTTTCTCTGCCTCTGCAGCTTTTTAATTTCAGCAACT
>NW_010146743.1:10684-13753 GCF_000699245.1 Pterocles gutturalis
ACCTTCCTCAGGCAAAAACCAGAGGCTGCAAGTCATGGCAAGAGTGGTAGCTGCGGGCTGGATGCGATGCCGGAGGGGCTGCTGTGCTAAGCCATGCCTGCTTGCTTTTTTTCCCAAGGTGCACCCTACAGTCCAGGGAAGGATGGAGGCAGGAGCAGCAGGGGAAATCCCTGCAATGGCAAAGGGTGGGAGGGGGGCAGACATCAAATTTCTTACACTTAGATGAGTCAAATGGTTGGAAACCAGAGACCTCCAGGAAGAGCTTGAAAAGATGGCACCACATATCCCAGTGGGGATAGAGCAAGGAGAAACCCTGTGGGTGCTTTCTTGGTGGCAAGAGGTCCCAGCTGGATGGTGGAACAGGAAGACTGGTCCCACGTGGCGAGGCTGGAGGGGGATGCCAGAGCTGCTTGTCCCCTGTGGGTGGAGGAGAGCTGGCAGCTGCAGCCAACAGGGCAGCGCCCAACCTCTTGCCTGCCTGCATCAACTTCCTAGGCCCTCATAATCCAAACAGCCGCAATAAAAATGCACTAAAATTGACTGTTTTTTTCTCCATGGCCTGCAGGTTCTGTGAGGCAATGTTCCTGCACATATATGTGTGTGTTTATCCACTCATACACTCTTGTTCTCTGTTGTGGAGAGTGCCACAAGCTTCTGGGACTCACAGCTGTCCCCAGCTGCTGTAGCTGCTGACAGAAGAGGACAGGAGACAGCCTGCTTGCTCTCCTGCTCAGGGGAAGGCTGAGCTCCCAGTACCCTTCTTGGTACACACTACTCATCCCTCCGCTGCTGAAGGCACCCTGGCTCCCTCCCTTCTATGAGCAGAGGAGTCATTGAGCAATACTGAAAACCAAGAATTTTTGCAGCAAGAGTCCTCAGAAACTTCCACTTCAAGTTGTCAAGAGGGTAGAAAATGCACCAGAGATTTCAGTGGTTTCCGGAGACGACAGTGACCTCTGGGCCACCCGCGCAGCTGCAACTCCTCCACACCAGTCCCACGCAGCTGGCAGCAAGAGGGTGTTTGTCCTGGCTGGCTCTGCACACGCAGCTTCCACAGCCTCTGGACAAAGAGGAGCTGCATCCCCCGAGGTTGCTTTCTTGCCCCATCGTGAGGCAATAGCACTTCCCCATGGGGTCCGTAGCCGCAGGCACAGGGACTGCACGGCTCCTTTCCTCGCAGGCGGCTCTAACCGCAGAGCCGTGCCACACCGCAGCCAGCAGGTAACGAACACCCTGGGTCTGGCTCACCCAGCAGCTGTGACGGAGACGGAGCGCTGTGCTGCATGCAAGCTCCGGCACGCCCGCTGGTATTTATATAACATCGTTTTGCTTTAATCTGGCTTTTTAAGTAAATTGTCAAAGCCCTTTCTGTTCACTAGGAGCCTTTTTTTCTTTTTATTTTTTGACTGCAAGTTTCGTCTTTCAAAGCTCAGCTAGCTTTGAGTGATGCTGAAAAAGCCCATTTGCAGTGGCTTTTTGTTCCATGCCTGTATTGTTCAGTCAAAAGTGGTTGTTTTCTTTTCATCCTGGCATAGTTCAGGAGTGACTGCACCGTCTGAGCTCAAACTTTCTAAAAATACTCACCCATGAGGAGAGATCCAGCATGGCAGTGTTCAGAGATTAACACCTTGGAAAGGCACAGTGGTTTGAAAAGAAGCCAGTGGCAGCATTATGCCAACTCTTTGGGTACTGTAAGCCCTGAAGCTGCAATGGGTGTCAGGCAGAGAGGACCTGCTGAGTGCTGTGGGTCTCTCTGGGCTGCCTCAACCCAGGTACAGGGGAAGAACACGCAGCATGGGCAGAACCAGCCCAGGGGAAATAAGTCTATGGGGAGGCTATCGGGTGACTGAGAAATCATAAAGAAAATAACTTCTTGCTGCTTGGAGGAGCAAGGCTGAACGATGAGCCTGCTCCTCACCAGAGGTTGGTCTTCGTAACCACATCCTCTTCTCCGAGCGTGAGACAGGCAGCTCTGGGGGACGGGAGGATGGCCGGGACTGAGTGGAGCAGAGATCAGGCGTATGACAAATTGCAGGAAAGAATGTGGGAGCTCCTTTTTGTCCTTCCACTGCCTGATTGCAGGAAGCTCCCCAGGTGACGGCTTTAGCAGCTGCTGGGACAGCAGACCTTATTGTTCTGTGCTCGTGTTTACAGCCATGCCAGTTTTTGGCAGGAAGCTACAAGACAAAAACCTCGTGTTCTTCTTTTTCGCTCGATGGGTTTACTCTCAAGGGGCTGATCCTTCACCCTTTCAGCTTAGTTCGCCACCTGAGGAGGTCCAGCTTCCCCTTCCCAGCCCGGCTAGGTCCCATGGGATTCACCCTAAGACCCTGGCAGGAGCATGGAGACTTTTCATAGAGCTCACGCAATATTAAAGGTTGCTGCTTTGCTGCTGTCCCGCCTGCCACTGCATGTCTAATGCTAAACTATGCAGTCACCCAGCACATCAACCCCCTTGTACCTGTCTGAGCCTTGTTTAGTTCCTGTTCCCCTTTCCCTGGCCTTGAGCTCAAGTTCTGTTCTCAGTTTGGGTTTTCTTGGTGACACTCAGAGGAAGCATATTTGAGGTCTTCTTAATCTGTCTGGCACTGCACAGGAACACAGAAGCTGGCAGCACCCTTGAGATGAACAGATGCAGGAACATGGGGAACCCATCACTGCTGGGCTCACTGGAGCCTGCAGCACAGAAGCTGGCAGCACGTGGCCATGTCCACGTCCACAAGCAAACTCCTGAGGTTGCTGTCCTCTCCCTGTTCTGCTGCTCCCCCGTGATGCTGTGCCTCCCTGTGACACTGTGCCGAGCCTGCAGTGGCCAGCAGCACATGGCTGTCCCCAGGGCATGGTTTCCAGCCTCATCTTCTCCAGCCTGCAGCTGGGGACACAGTGGCTGAGCTCTGCCAGTGTTAAGTCACAAGCCTTGTTCCCCTGCCTCCTTTTTCCTTCCCTCTGTGGGGTTTTACACTGAGGCCAGAAACAACGGTCACGTCCCCTCGGAGGAATCAACAGGCTGCAGCATTTCCGGTGAGGGCAGCCGTGTGTCAGAGGCTGCCGGCAGCAAATCCCCCCACC
>NW_010146743.1:13784-29805 GCF_000699245.1 Pterocles gutturalis
CTGATGGGCCAGGCAGGCCGGTGTGTCACCGCCTCTGTGCAGGGGTGTCAGCCGGGGTTTTGCATGGAGCGGATGCGCCCAGTGTTGTAATCTCACCTGGAGAGCACCTGGCTACGGTCCATCCCCTGCCATGCTTGCCTCAGCCCGTGATCTCATGGGGTTTTGCAAGCACTGGCTGGGCACAGCCAGCCCACGGCGGGGGAGCTGCAGGGAAGGCGCAGAGCCTGGGGTGATTCAGCCGGGAAGCCTCTCACCCAGCTGAGTCAGGCTTTATTCCATGGTCTCTGTGCCCTGCTGCAAGGGGTTGATATGTCTACAAACTGCCAGAGCCCCCACAAACTGGGTCTCCCCAGCACAGCTGCCCTCTGCCACCCCCAGCCCAGCATCCCGGCCAAACCCAGCTCCTGCTGTGGCTGCTTGCTCTTTGTGGTGCTGCTGCTGCGCACAAACAGCTGCATCATGTTGGCCTGGTGCACTGCACTGCTCTGCTCTGATAAAAGTTCTGATTCCTGAGAGCAGGAAAAAAAATGTAGGGCTCCCTAGACTGAGGGGAGGGCAGTGGATGGCCCAGACACACCAGGGGGGGGACCCCACTGTGCATCTCATCTGTGTCTCCCACCAACACCATATCTCCTGGTGTCTTCTCTTGCCATGCATACAGTACGAATAGCGCCCAGGGTGTTTAAATCCGTAACCTCTGCTTTGCAGAAAGCGCAAACAGTCTCTCCCCGGGCAATAGGTTCAGGGGCACTGATAGGGCAGCACTGTTGGCACTACAGAAAAGCGTGTCTGAACACTTGGTAAAAGGGGGTGCAGAGGCTGGGTGCCCACAAACAGTGCCCACGCAGACATGAAGGAGGGGCAGTCGCTGGCCGTTACCTGTGGGTGTCTCTCAGCAGTCCCGTAAGCTTGGTCCAAGGGCACTAGAAAACTAGAATGAGGCCATTCTGCTGCCCCGTTTCTGCCCCAGCCTTCACTGGCTCTGCCCTCTCCCATGCCGGGACAGGGGGATGGGACAGGAAGGCCCTCGTTATTCAGGGCTTGCTAATTAGATGGGAATGTTATCTCCAGCCCAGATGTCAGCTCTGACCTCCCTATAACCTTCTGCTGGAAATCAAAACAGAAGCAACTCTGTTTGGTTTAAAATAATAAAAATAAGCATTTGGGGCGAAGCAGGAAAAGCTGGCCCGGGGGTATGGCTGGGGGGGGAGGAGGGCACACGACCAGATAAGCCTGGTGAGATATGCCGGGCTGCAGAGCTGGGAGGGACGGGCCACCCTGGGCAGAGAACAAAGTTCCATGGCTTATGGTGGCTGTGCAGGTATTTTGGGCACTCTAACCTATACCCAGCAGTGGTGGCGGTGCAGACATGGCTTCCCGTCCCAGCTGGGCCCCATTGGTCCAGAGGTAGAACTGATGGGGAAAGTGAGCTGAGTTTGTATTTTACCTCCCTGCCTTGCTTTGGGGTTGACCAAAGGGTGTCAAAAGGAGATGTTGATCCCTGGAATGAGCTCTGCATTTCAAACCTCACCTGATTGCCTTTTGCTCATGCCACCTAAGGCAGTCCCCAAATTATTTCAGACTAAAGGGAGCTGGGTGACATGAATAGCTTGATTACTGGGCATTACTGTCCTTGATTACAAGGATATGATTACTGCCCTTGGTTTGTAGTAAAAACTTGTTTTATTGCATTTCTGTAATAATTTTCTATAGCTGGGGAGTAAACTTTACCCAGCTCTGAACTAGCTCAGGCCTTTGAGTGCCTCACCCCGTGTTAACCCAGGTTTACTTCTCTGTTCCCCATAGCAACTGCATTACTTTGCTTCCTCCTCTTTGTAAGCCCACAGCTCTGGCCTGGAGCCGAATACCCAGGAGGTCTTTACCTGGCACCCCTTGTCCTTCTGTGTCAGACAGCCAGGCACCCTGGGCTGCAGCACCAAAGCTCCTTATGGCAGAGGCTCGATGGCAGTTCTTGCTGCAAAATGAGAAGTGGATGTGACCAGCTGAGAATCAGCACTCTCAGGCTTTCTCATTCTGCTGCAGCCTCTGTAGCTTGCGGCAGCTGCTCGTCCACCCTTGGCCTTACCCTGCCCAGTCCACCTACACCACAGGAACCATAGTGTGGCCCGCATTGAAAAGCCCCAAGCCCTCCCTCTCGAAAGCGACTCCTCCTAGATGGGAGAAGCAGAAGCTCAGCTGTGTAAGGTGGACTGGGGGAGCTGAGCTGCATGCTCCACTGGCAGTGCAGAGATGTCCTGTCCCTGCCTTCCTCCTCCCTCCCTGCCTGCAGATCATGTCCATGATCTATTTGTCAGCCTTGTACCTGATATCTCATATCCTTGCAGCGCATTTCCCCCATCCACAGCCTGGAACTCATCTCAGCTTTCCCCTTTTCCATCTTTTATGCAGACTTCAGAGGGACGGTCATCATGCCACAATCCTGATATTGCAAAAGGCTCCACTGATTTGCAGCTACTCGTCACTTTGGCTACCATTATCCCCAAGACAGCAAGCAGGTAAAAGTTTTGAGGTCTTCCTTCTTGCTTGCCTCATTTCATATCACCTGCTGGCCCACTGAGTAATGGGCGTTCTTTTTCACACTCTGAAGGTTGTGCCTCACAGTTACGACATCATGGCAGTGATGCACTGCCCTTGGGCAACATCACCAGAGCAGAACATGATTTCTGTTGTCTTCCAGCCCCAGCTACCACCTGGTACACCCTGTCTCCCTGAGCTTCGGGGTACTGAAGCAGAGTAATAACTGAGAGATGAGTAACTGAGAAGCTACCTGACCAGATTTAGACCTGACTGTAAACATCTTCTCCAATAACAACAGGAAGAAGGAACTGTGCCTTGGCAGGCACAGAGCCACTGAAGAAGGATGGTGCACAGATGTCCCTGGGTATGCATATGGGTGGCATTCACACAGCATACACGCAGTACAGCTCCCCAGACTTGAGTGAATTTGCACCCATTTTTATGACCTAAACTTCTGAGCCAATATTTACATGATAGGTGGATGCACCAACTTGCTGTGTACCTGCACTGACACAGGCTGGTACTGTGCATGCACACCCCAACAAACACACTCGCAAAGACTTGTCCTTTTACAAGTAGGCAGAGACACCTGCTCTGCTTCAGGAGGTAACAAGGACAATTCCTCAGGCTACTTCATGATGGTCCTTTGCATTTGCAAGAGGAACATTAACAAACTGGACTGACTCCAGCGGAGGAGCATGAAGCTGGCCAGGGGGCTGGAGCATCAGACAGATGAGCAGGGGCTGAGGGAGCTGGGTTGGTTTGCAAAGAAAGGAGATGGCATGTGGGAGGGAGTTATCTAACCACTGTCTTCTACTACCCAAATGGAGGTTATGCAGAAGGTAGAGTCAGATTGTCAGAGGTGCTCAGTGAAAGGACAAAAGATAAGAACAGAGATTATGGATTTGCCATCCTCTGAGGTTTTCAAAACCCAGCTGGATATGGCCTGAGCTCCCTGATCTAACCTTAAGGCTGGTCCTGCTCTGAGCAGGTTGCTGGACTGGAGACCTCCAAAGTTACCTCCTACACTACATGATGCTCTGATTTTGGTAATCCTACAGGTTTGGCAATAGAGGTTCCTTAATTCAGATACTGATTGCAACCACTTGCATGTGGGATGCTATAACAACCCCTGTGACCAGCCATGCAGCTAGAGTAAATTCATTCACAGTATCACTGGACAGGAGGCTTTCTGGGCTCTCCTCGGCTGCAATTCCCTCATAGTTTTTGACCAGCTTATGTCTGGCTGCCCATGACCGTATATTTCCAGCACCTCTCTAGCACCCAGGTAACCAAACGGACCACGAAAATGATAAAGCTGGAAACTTCTCTCTTTCTTTTGGTTGAAATTTTTTTCCAGATGGATCAGCTGGCTGTGTCATCTGGGACTGGCAGTGGGAGCGTGAAGATCAGAGGAGGCAGGAGAACAGGACTTCTTCCTTCTGGGGCTGTTCAGTCTTGGGTTGGCTTCAAGCAGTCGTCAAGCCTCAACCCTGACCCTTGTGAGCCTGAGGAGGAACATGATGTTCCACTCTTGTAGGTTAATCTAGCCCCCATCACTCATCCCAGGGGAAAGGGTGCACAACTTTTCTTTCTTGAGCCACAGACAGCCTGCAAGCAGTTAAAGTGCAGCTGTTGTGGTAAGCTCAGGAGAGAGGGGATCACCTGAAATCACGTCCACCTGTGAACCACTCCCACAGCTCCTGCCCTCCTTGGATCTTAAAATATGTGGCTTGAGAACTATAAAAACTCAGTATGTGGTAGGGAAGGTCATTACATCTGTCAGCTGATATACCTCTGTGCAAACCTGGGTGCCTGAGAACTGGTAAGCTGATGTGGTAGCACCTACCCTGCTGAATGCTGCATTTCTGTAACTTGGACACAGCCATGACTACAAGTGTATTATAGAGGAAGCTCTTGGCACCTGTTTCCTCTTTTATAGAACAGAGATAACTGCCTCCTGGAGTGCTAAATATGACTCGTTTTGGTAAAGATTGCCGAGGGCTGGCAACTAGCGTGTGCTTTGTCCCTCTACAAGGCCAGCCTTCTGCAGCTCACAAATGGCATGGCTAATCCCTGCCTGCTGCTCCTTCCCAAAATATGCCAGTGTTCGCAGAAGGAGGTGGGTGCTGAGACTTTTTTTTTTTTCTTTTCTCCATTGGGAGAAGTTGAATCACACCAGGGTGATGTCCTATGGGCTAGCAGCAGGCCCAAAAACAGAGTTACAGCCTGAATCCCCAGTCACTGTATCCCCCTCCCCATTCCAGCCACTGCATGCATGTGTCTGGACTTTTCATGTCCTTGGTTTAATTAACTTGTGTCAGGAATGTTATGGCATAGCAACCTTATCTGATGATAGTGACATTTTTAGCATGTTTATGTTCACTTTTGTTTGTAACCAGTTTCCAGCATAGTTCAGCTGGGTGGATTGGATGGGGTTGACATGCATAAGAACCCAATGTGCATGCTGGCAGCTCAGCTAGAGATACTGGGGGGGCTCTGATGTACATTCAGAAGCAAAAGGATCTGCATCCTTTGTGCATCAGATTTGCCAGCTGCAGCTTTTCAAACACTCACTAGTGTCCGACAAGCAACACTTGGGGGGCCAGGAGGTGGGCTGTTAGTTTTTTCCTTTTTTTTTTTCTTCCAGTTCTCAGTACTATCACAACCAGATGGGAATAGGTTTCCCATGTCAGATGCGGGGGGGACTCTCCAACCCAGTGCTCCCAGATACCCACATTACAAATGCAGACGTTTCTGCTTCATCACAGTTCCAGCTAGTAGTAGGTATGGGGGAGAAGAGGAGGCGAGCTGGGTTGTTTTGTAGTTTGAAATTTAAACAGCTGGATTCAGCGAGGGTTCCCAGGGTTTTTCCCAGGAAGGAGGTCAGCAGCTTGTGCAGGCAGATAGCCTGGGAGCAAGCATCAGGAGTGCCCCTTGAGGCTCCACCTCTGCAGCTCTGCCTGGAGTAGAGCACTCTTGCCCATATATGGCTGTGGTTGTTGCGAGGAAAAAGAGCCATAAATAGTTGTGTGATCGTTACCTGCCTTGTTCTGTGCAAGACTGGGCACCTTCCCAAGTCAGACTCTTCCTGCCTGCAGCTTCCAGAGCTCCCCTCCCCACTGCAGCTCCAGGAAGGCAGCCTTTCCCATGTCTCTGCTCACGGATGTGCAAGCCCAGGCCTCAAGGTCCAGTTTCTCCAGGTGCTCTGCCCTGCATGACTGCTTGCCTTGGACAAGTGTAGAAAGCCTCCTGCCTCCTCCTGCCTAAGACTATTCACTTGAGTCAATGGGACTGCAGCTCACATGTCTATGGACCTTTCTTCAGCAGCTCAGGGGCCAAAAGTTTTCTTAGTTGGAAGGGTGGCACTTTCATTCTTGGTTGAGAGTGTATATACAGGGGAAGGTGGAGGAGGAGAAAGAAAAACAGTACAGCAGGGCAAAACAAGACCCTAACAAAGATGGTAAGCAGCCCTACGCAAGACATTTCTTCTTGCTTCTTTTCCAGGTTGTGAGATCCCACAGGAGAGGATGCACCCAGGCAGGGGACTGCATGACAGGGAAGGAGCTGTGGTGACCAGCATGTAGGCAGGGATCGCACTACCTTACTGAGCTTGGCCCTAATCCCATAGTATGGCTGTGGCACTTCTCTTGCAGGGTCCCCTGCACCATACACAGACCCTGTGGACCTGAGGCACATGCAGGCACACAGTGGGGGAGACTCAGCTGTGCCCCTGCTGTTGGTGTTGAGGGAGGAGGCTGTCCTCAGGGTCTTATGCTTAGTATGTGAGCCTTCAAATAGCCACCCTCCCTCATTGTTTCTCTCTAGGAAAATTACCTTCTGAGGGCATATTGCCCTTTCTGAGATGCAGTGCATTCCCATGGGGAATAGCTAAGTGCAGAGGAGACCTTGCTGTCTCCTAGAAGAAGCTTATCATGATGAGTAAGACATTATGGGCTAAGCAGCAGCAGCAAAGTCCTAGACCAGCAGTCAGGAGACTTGATATATCTGTCAGACAATTATTTGCCTGTTTCCTGGTGTGGCTGAGTTTTACTCCTTCCTCCCTTCTCAATTTTTCTCCAAGTAATGAAGCAATTCATTGTCAGTGCATATTTTAAACACTGACTCTCCTGGTTCCTGTCTTAGACCCAGCACACACTTCCCAAAAGTTTCCTGTGGGCCCCAACTACAGCAGTTTAAACATTTTCTGCTGTATGCGAAGCAGGTCTATGTTGCCATGGGGATCTTGGTTCTCTGACTTGCCCCTGGTCAGTCAGGGTAGTATCCTGTACCCAGTCCCTGCCTGGGACCTGCTGCAGGCATTGGGGCCATTCTCAGCCTTTCTTCACTTCTGATTGCTCTCTCACACCGAGTTTGCCTGGTCCGTTTGAGCTTGAAAGCCATTTGGGGAATGCAACAGGACCTGATCTTGGCTTGAGAATCAGTCTGTGATAGTGCAACACAGTGAGAAAGGAGGACTGTAGTTTGATGTGCAGCAATAAAGGGGGGGAATGCCTGTCTTCATTAGATATCTTCACTATGCTATCCTCAGTCTCTTCCAGAGAGGAGAAGTAAGGTTGTTCCCAATGAGCACTGACTGCTATGCCTGGGAAGCTGCCACTGAGAATTATGAGTTTTCCCCTAGCCAGTCTATTCCAGGTCTGCTGGCAGGCCAGGAGACATGGACCCTGTTTGGACAGTAGCTTGAGCTGCTGTTTCCCCAGTCCCACACAAACACTGCTCCCCTGCTTTCTGGGTAGCTCCTTGGACACAGATGGGGTCCCTCATCTATGCTTGAATATCTGGGTACCTTCTACGTTGTAAAGGTCTTGGGCAAACAGCACCATCACAGGTGTCAAGAGAAGTGACACTGACTGGAGACTGAATCATAACATGCTTCTCCCAGTACTGTGGGTTAAAGTGCCTCTCTTGACCTTTCTCCAGAAATTCAACAGAGAACAAGATTAGAGAGCAGCAGCGTGAAAGGTTTCATGCCAATGCAGGGTGTAAAACATTTAGCGTTAACAAAGCCATTGTCCTTATAGTACAGTTTCCCATCATTGGGATTGCCTCTTTTTGAGGCAGCAGGACTGCCCCAAGCCCCTGGGTTTCTTCCTTCCCTTGCCCAGAGGTGGAGGGAGAAGGAGGGGTGCCAGTGCCAGAGTGGCAGCTCAGTGCCAAGAGGTGAGGTCACTGCTATGAAAATGAAGTGTAGCGTTGGCAGGGGGAGGGCAGAGGCCTCTCCCTTCCCAGCTGTTGTGTGTCTCTGGGTCCGAGTGCACGCTGAGCAGCCAGCCAGGACACTAGCAGGTAAAAAGATGTCCTGTGGGCCAAGCAGGGCCCTGTTCTTAAAGCAAACTTTGCTTTGCAAATGAAATGGATGGAGAGGGTCTGGAGGAATTATAGCTCACAGCCCGACTTGCTTTCCTCTGTTTCTTCCTCTGGCGGGCTGACGGCAGCCCCCCTTTCAGGGCCTGTGAACCCAGATCAGATTCTTTCCCATCCCCAGGCATTTATACCCAGAGTCACTTCCAGGGGACCATAATCTAGATTTTCAATTTTAAAGGAAACTTTGCAGTGATCTGAAAAGAGCTTGGGCTCCTGTATCCTGAAGAACAAAAAAAGGCATCTTTAAGTGCTTCTAATTATACCTTTTTTTTTTCCTCCTGATTTACATATTTTCCTTCTTGGGCTTTTTTTTTTCTTTGCTTTGCTAATTAGAAGACTAATTTTAGAAATTAGTCTTGTCCACTCTGGAAAACTAATAGAAAATTAGTAAAAATGTGGTAGCATGAAAATGAAAGTAAGCCTGAGGAAAGGTAATTGTTTACAACTGAGGGGTTTTGTTAACTCCTGTGCCTAATTAACACACTACAAAGGGGAGCCTTTGTTGAAACTTCCACACCCTGCTTTCTCAATTAAGGTACACGAGAAATCATAACAAAATGAGCTTGGAGACAGCTGGTATATCCCCTAGCAAAGCCAAACCTGATTTAGCATTCCTTAAGTAACAAAACAACCAAAACACCAAACCCATACACATACTTCTTTGCCTTCATATGATTCTTTTTTCTCCATGTAATGCAAAGCTCTTTCTCATCAACTCCTAATGATCCTCATTGCTGATGTGTTTTTAGCCCACAGGAAAAAGGGGCTGGGATGATTATTTTCAGGGTTATGATGGCTGCTATAAGAAACTTTGCAGGAAAGCTGAATCATTGGGTGAGCATCTTGTTTTCATCTTTTTGTGTCTTGCTATCCCACATCTAAAGGGTGGCTTATGAAAATTCAAAAGGCTTTTATACATGTACATTCCTATATAAAGAGGCAAAGAATTATAGGGCTCTGTGCTGTCTTGCAATTAACTGCAAACTTATGTACAGGTGTGTGTTTCAAATTCAGTGTTAGATGCAGTTGTCATCAGGAGAATAGCAAAGTAGCAAGAAGTTTAAGGATGCTTTTACTCCATGTGTAAAAAGAAAAGACAAGGAGGGAGCGGACAGGATTTACCACAGGTTTAATGCCTTGACCCACTAGGCAGAAGAGAGCAGAGCTATCTTCTCATTTCAGGCTTTAGATTTGTATCATACTTGGGTCTGTAACTCGAAGTCCAAATATTCTCCTCCACAAAAAACCCTTCTAACCTCTTTTTATTTTCTAAGCTGGTGCAGAAGGCACCAGTGCCTGCAGGACTCCTTCCATCCCAGCCTAACACAAGCTGCTACCTCACATAGAGGAATTTCAAAGAAGCCCTGGAGCACCTCTGTCCTGTGAGTTTGGTTCCTCTAACACTTTCCTGTCTCTTGGTAACTGAGAAATATTGCTGAGCAGGTGCTAGCCTGCTGTTGGGGGCAGCTCAGTAGCCTGCTACTTCTCAGTGAAGTATTGATTTTTGACAGGAATTGTGTGTTATGCAAACATGTAGGATGCCCAGTGAGTTACTTTCTTTGTTCCAGAATAATCCCAGGAAACAATGCTCTGATAAATGGGAAAGAAGGTGACTGTATTAAATGGAGCTCAACTGCACCTCAGCTAAAAGGTGGTTTCCCACAGTGATGGTACCTCATGTATCTCTGTTGATATTTTCTCACATCCTACAAAGCTTAACGCCTCAGTAAATCCCAGCTAATTTTCTGCCTGCTGTGCCAACACTGTCAGTTCAGTCTTCTGGTCCATCCACCTGACCCAAACATAGGGCTGAGAACAAGGACAATGCATGGATCTTCCTTGTGCCCAGCTTCCTGCACTGGCCCATATGTTTCCAAAGGCAGAGCAGACCAGCAAAGCCGTACAGAACAGTCCATGCTGACAGTGGGGGGTTGGAGGAGCTGGGAGAATTGAGGAGGCTCTCAAGGGAGCAGGAAAGAAGTCCCAAATGTGGGAGGGAATCTTGGCAGAAATGAAAGGGGGGTTGTTGAGCAAAGCATGCACTGGCTCCAGACGCAGAGCTTGCAATATGTTACGCTGAGAATCTGTGGGTGTGTTTGCAAGACCTTCCGCTGACTTGCAAGCACAAAGGATGTAGCCTCCTCTTATCAGAAAAATGTGGGCTTCTGTCTTGCAGAAGAGGGAGAATGAATGCTTGCCTAACTTTATATCGAGTCTTATTTCTGGTTGTAGCCTAAAAGAATGATCCCAAAGTTTGGCTTTGGCCAGACCAACTTTGGTTTCTGTCAGACAAAAGTAGTGTCTTTAATTGTGGCAGGCTATAAACAAGTTAGTTCCCCTGCAGTTCCCACAACAAAGCTATAATGAGAATATAGATGACTTTCCACAGCACTGTAAAAATCCCCTGTTCCTAGCATCTCTTGGGCATACTAGAATACTTCAAACTAGTTTCACTTTGTCCTCAGCCAGTTCCCTGGAATGAGAACCACAGAGCCACTTCATTTGAGCAAATATTTGGCCTTGATTACTATTGCAGGCTGAGCCCAAAACCAAACAGCAAACATGAGGTAAGCTGAGAGGCACCCTTAGTGAAGCAAACGCTCACATGGTAACCTTAGGAAAGGCAGCAAGCTGGAAGTAGGAGTGCTCTCATTTTTTTTGTATGGCTGGGGAGGGAAAAAAAAGGGAGACTAAATTCTTGCTGGGAGAGGAAGAGGGAGGTGAACATCCAGTTAGATGCCTTTTGTTTAGAGGTCTCTTAAAGGTGACCGATACTGAAAAGCAATTAAAACAATGAAAAAAATAGTGAAGTAGCTAAACACTATCACCTTTATGTACTCTCTGAACTTAGTCCTGTTTTCCAAATAGTGTATTTACCCTGCTACTGAATTCTTGATTCTGTGAAAATGTGGCCCAGCCTGAGACCTAGGGCAGTAAAAGAGAAGCAAAGGTGCTATACAGCTCTCCACAGCCCTGCCTTATCAGAATGAATTAAATAATGTTTAGATGGATTTGTCAACCTCTTTAAAGTACATTTTCTTATCAATATCTGACCCAAGCCTGGCAAGTATGTTTGCGACCTGAGTGTCACAAGCATGACAGCTGCAAGGTGATAGAGGGGCTGTGGAGGGATGTTATTCTCCTTTCAGCTTACCCTCTGCTGAGTAAGAGGAATGTCCCCAAGCCCTTCTGAAGTCTGGAATTTGAAGCATTTCTCAACCCCTCTGAGAAAAGGAGAAAGAAAAGGCGGTATTTGAGATGTTAATAAAGGATCCTTAGTAATTGCTGAACCAGGGAGCTGTGAGGCCAGAACAAGCCTACAATTACATGCAGTGTACTCACTGAATTATCACTGAAGGAGCTAAGCCGTAATAGATTGTGTGAAAATGTTGTTTTCCGCAGCAAAGAGTTGCCGTGCTTATTTAAGGCAGGTACCAGGATGTATGTTCTGCTGGCATTTTGGACAAGTCTGGGTAGGCCCAAGGCAGAAAACTCAGATTCCAAACCTCTGTTTTTGGGGCAAAGATACTTTTGCTGGGTGGCTTGTGTTCCTGTTGGCCCTTTTGTACAATGGTGTTGGATGTCAGCTTTCTCCAAATTTAAAGTTGAATAGAAAATAGTGATCAGCAACATAAAAAGGCTAGAGGAAAAAATGTTAGGAAGGGCATATACTGAAGTACAAAAATGCCTGTTGCTTAGCATTGTGCTTGCATTTAGATGGCAGAGATTATTATATTAGAATTCCTTGGAGGTAAAGAGCTCTGGGCCGTTATTCTTAGTATGTCAGATCAGGAATGTGGTGTCTCTAACCATGCATAATGGAGATGTAATTCTTCTCAGGGTTTGGAGAGCTCCCAAGCTCCAAGAAGAGTTTTCCTCTCCCTAAGACAGTTTTCATTTAGGTGTGTTTCTGAGGATACTTCCATTACTTCAGTCAGAGCAGTGTTTTGACAACCTGCTTCCTCAAAAGGTCCCTTCTGCAAGAGGGTGTTACTCCCATTTTATTGAAAGGAGAGACTCAAGATAAATATACTTACTGTGCTACATAACCAATGGGTAGAAATTTATGCCTCTGAATGGTATCCCAACCAGGCAGAGATGCTGTATGTAGACATTTTGTTTCTCAGCCGCAGGTCTTGTCATTAATGTGTTAAGAAAGTAAAAACATGTTCCTCTTTTATTAAAGCTGAAGCAAGAACCACAATAAGGTAGCAGGAGTTCATCAGGTTGCTCACACGGAACTGTGTGGGTGGAGGGTTGGGGAAGAGGTGAAAAGTAGAATAACTGTTTTAAATGCTAGAGTATGCCAGGTATGGCTCCTCCCCAGTCTTGGGGTGCAGGTGCAGGTTCTCTCTTAAATTTTATCCATCAGAAAAGTAAATTTCAAAGACTCCTGTCACAGTGCCTCAGTTTAATCCCTTCAGTTGTGCTGATGCACCTCTCTATGGGCCTATAAACTAGATCAGTGAACTGGTCTTTTTTCTTAACCTTCTTTTTTAACTCTACTTCAGCGATCCGGTTTACAATACTGCTTTTGAAACATCTGCATCAGCACCACTGGGGCAGTAGTAAGCTATGACACAGCACTAGGAATGAATGGCTAGTGGTAGACAACATCTTAAACCAGCTTCGCTGTTGAAGAGGCCATGATAGAGTCGCACCATGACATATGAAAATGAGCCAATTAAGCGGTACCTTTTTCCAGAGCCATGGCAGAAGTTGGGTAGTTATGCTAAGGTCAACATCATTCTGTAAGAAAAGGGTTACTCTCCTCCTAACATCTGCTACTGGCTGCCTCTGAGGCAGGTTACCAGGCCGTACTTCCCTTATTGTGGTCCAGTGCATCTCTTTCATGTCAGCAGCTCCTGGTAGAATTAGGATTAATTTAGGTTTAAATGGTTAGTCACTAAAATTTCAAGCTCTGAACCCCCCAAGCAGAAACATCACTTGCTTTCACTCCTTCCACAGCTTAAGTTCATGGTTTACCACCCTCTGCACCCTCACTGTTTGGATTTGGCATTTCTTACAGGAGCAGAACAATAAAAAATTGATACAAGGGGAAAAGGAAGTTGTGTGGTAAGAGATGGTGCCTAAATTTCAGACAAACTTCAGGTTGTTCAGAGGACATAGTTGTGAAGTCCACTGACATATATGGCTTTCTTCTACAGACCCACCTCCAAAGAGCCACTTCCTTTTGTTACAGTATGTGAAAACCCTTCAAGTTCTCACCTGCATTTATAGCTGCTGCTTTGTATGGGTGTACATATTAAAGCCACTCCAGAGATGCTTTTTTTTTGAGAAATTCTAATTATGAATCTGAACTGAAACAACTGATGTTTCAGGCTTTTGCAAAAGCAGATCTTGGGCTTCTTAGCAATACCAGATTGTGACATTCTCCAGATCTGCACACATGCGGTTTCTGTCTAAAGCCCCTGAGGTTAGCATTTAGCAATGTGACTTCTCCAAGGAAGTAAACACCTTTTGTCTCTGTCACCCTTCTTGTTTTGCTCTCTCAAGCTTGTCAGTAAGAAACTACTTTTGGAAGACATTTCTTCTGCCTTGCAAAGCATTGGAAATTATTCACCAAAATTAATTTAGCCACTTTACCTGTTTACCAGATATAGAAATCAAATGTCCCTGCATTTACTGTTGATCACAGAAGTGCAGGCTTCTCCCAGGCATTGCTGTTTGCCAACAAACTTAAGCCAAATTGTCTTGGATTAGACCAGTGTAGGGGAAAACACTGTAGTTCAGCAGAGCGGGCATTTGTTTAGCCTGCATTTAAGGCTGGCAAATTGAACATGCATCTCAAATCTGCTAAGCAGTGAGCATTTATTCTTCCCTCTAGAAATACTACAGTACCATTAATTTACTCTCACCAAACTGGTAAAATCTGTCTGCTGTTGAGATGATGTTTTTCAGATTTCAATGACCATTACTGGTTTGGTCTTCTGAAGGATGCTGGCTTGCAAACACTGATGGAAAATGTAACTGAAGTTGATGAGAAGGATCCAAAAAAACATCCAGTGAATTTGTAGAAAGTAACAGATGTAGGAAATTAATACAGTAAGTTTTTTTTAGTAATACTCATTTCTCTGAGGTGTGTCTCCTTTCCTGGGTAACTTCCTGCCACCAGATCAACACAAAAACCTGTGGCAGTTATTTTCAAAGTAATCAGGCTATGGAAAACACACATTTCAAACCTGACTTGCCTCAACTACCATGCATCTACAAATCTGACCCTGAGGGAGATACATAGAGTTTTCAAAATAGGTGGGATATACTTTTTGTTAAGGGAAAGGATGGTGTAAATCTGCAGCAACCTTTGCTCTGAACTTGGTTTTGATTTTTTACTGCTGAAGTCATCAAGAAGGTTTTGATACTGAGTAAACAGGAGTTGGACCAACTTCTCAAATTAAAAAAAAAAAAAAAAAAGCCAAACCTTAAGAAGACAGTCCAGCCTGACCTCTGACCTTAGACTTAAATCTTAGCATCAGGAAGAGCAGAGTACATATGAAAGTATGAGAATCAGAGAAGAATAAAAAAATTTTAAATGCTCTTAAAAAATGACTGTCAGCCTTTTTATGTCTGCATTTCATGCTTGCAATCATTATCTTTTATTTCCTACATTACTACTGCTGTCAGTTCATCCTGCCTTTTATATTTGCTTTCCCAGCTAAAATCTGTAATTTTTCTCCTTTGAAATATTTAGACTTGATACTGACTCTTTTCCTTCACTTGACTTTCCCTTCTTAGCCACCTGGCTGAAGAGGCAGCCTCTCCTGTTCTTAAAAAGCTTCTGATACATGTAGCTTCCTCCACTGTTTTCATTCTGCTTCATTATTGTGTGAGAATTTAAAACCTTGTTGTTCAACCAGTAAATATCCTTTCCATATGTTAGTCACTTTTTTCATGGATCAAAATGAGTCACTGGATACTGCAGATCATTTCACCACCTCGGGTATCTGGTTATGGAGGTACCCCTTGTTGTCACAATTCCAGTTTCCTTTAATTATCTGCCTTGATGTACTACCAAAGACCTACCCTGTATTTTCTCTTCTCACTGCCAAATTAAATTCTCATTTCTATTTTGTACCTGTATTTACATTTCTCATCTCTGCCTTTAACAATGACACCTCTGTATCCCTGATACTCAGCTGCACAAACCTTTCAGTGATTTCTCCCACTGCCTTTTTTGTCTTGATATACAAAGGTCTATCAGTTTCCAAACTGCTGCAGTTAATCTTTCTAAGCCTGAAGTGTTTCACTTGAACAAGTGATACTTACTCAAGACACTTCTCCACTAACTTCTCTATTCAAACCTCTTTCATTTAATTTGCCTCTTCTACCTGTAACTTTCACATTATCGTAGGTAAACTTCACCTTGCCTTTTCTGTCACTGGCACCTACTTCTGCAAATCTGCTCTCCTTGCAGAAAGTAGGAAGCCCGAAAGGGAGGGAGCCTTGTATTTCTGCGTGCATGTAAAATGTGCAATAGACCTCCTCTGCCTGCACAGCTGGATCTGACCTAGGGAGTTATATATGCCGCATTGTGTTCAGAAGGACTTTTGTCTTTCTTGGCTACCACCTCCTTTTACTTGTCCTTAAGTTCAGCCTTGAAAAGTGCTGTAGTAAATGCAAAGACACAGAATTACATCACTTCCATCTTTTCACACCTTTGCTGTTGTGGCATGTGTATTTTAATCCATTTTGAGCCTCCCTGAACGTACACGCTGGCTGTTCAAACACCTGAGCAAGATCAGGGGCTGCTTGTGCCAATGCTTCTGCTTGCCTCCGTTCTGTCCCTTTAGCAGATGAAACAAATTCTGACTTGCGCTTTCCTTTCGCGGTTATTTTGCACTGTGAGAGAGCAGGGTTCAGTGGGGACTTCTTGACCGGGTGGGGAATTCCCCCGCCAGCCCATTTCCGAGGACTTCTGGCATGGCCTCCAGAGGATGGGGCCGCAGCCCAACGCCCTGCTACCAGAGGCTGACCCCGAGTTCCCTTCTCCCAGCCCTTGGGGCACGGTGGGGCCGGCAAACCCGAGACCCTGCAGAGTGCCAGCGGGGCAGCGCTTCCGCAGGGGCAGAAGCTG
>NW_010146744.1:0-42931 GCF_000699245.1 Pterocles gutturalis
CCTATCCCAGCTGGACCCAGGACAATCAGAAAGGGATTAGCTCAGTATCCCATAGGATCAGAAAGACGGGGTACAAGAAGTAAGGAAAGAGCAAGTTATTGCACACATGTGCAGAGAAAGAGCCAGAACGTTGCTTTGACCGTTGCTACGTTTAATCTGCTCTCATTTCCCTGAAATCTACTCTATGGCTACCGGAGTTAATTTATTCCTCCAAATTGATTAAGGTATCTCAGAGACTATTTCATATATTTGTCCCTATTTACAACTGACTGAAAACATAGCTAAGAAGATGAAGTATTTAATTGGTTAAATCGCTCTTGCTTTTCAAAACTGAGGTACTCCAAGTGTCCCAAAGGCATTTGATTCCAAAACAGGAAGCCAAAGAGGAAAGCACTCAGTAATTGTAATTGTGTGCAGATCTCTTGGAAAGCATTTTCCTAAACATTTGCTGAAATAACCTTTCATTGTACCGCATTCTGCTGCATGTACCCCAAATAGGGTCCCACCAAAATACCAAGATGTTAACTACTTAAATTATTTCTGGTTATGCAGGGGAATCAATCTAGAGACAACTAAAAGCATGCTTTCCTAAATGTTAAACTTCAGTCACGTACAAAACAAAGGATGTAGGGGAAGAAAAAACAACTAAAAATACATTATTTTTAACATCCTATGTGATAAGTTTATTTATAAAGCAGAGGCCACAAATGGTAGTGCTGCACCACAATCAAAGACACAATTTAATTGATTTTTTCTTAACTTCTGTTTATAGGTTTCTGCAACTCAACTGCAGTCCCTGAAGGAATAATTTTAGAATAAAGGCCTGGTCTCCATATGATATTTCAAACAGTACTGCTGAGGTCCCTATTCCATTATGTTTCAGGTAAAGAAGGACCTCTGCATTTTAGACTTTGCTAAGTCTGGAAGTAATATTGTGAGCAGATCAAGAATTTATGGCCATAAGAATCAGTTCCCGAGTACCAGGATCTTTCATATGTTGAAGTCTGCGGGACTGTATTCCATTTGTAGAAAAAAGGCAAATGTTGGCTTTTCATATCAATGCATATGTTTTCATAAACATTTTCACACTTATGCACAAGATTGAATTACGTACGTGGATTATTTTTTTATAGCAGACAGCAATTTCTTCCCAAAGGACTCTTCATTTCATTCAGCACACAGGACACAGAGTCAGCAGCAGTACCACACTTTTTATTACTGTCACTCAATAAGCTACTTCCAAGCCCCAGATGGAGATGAAGTGTGGGAAACTCCACTGTACACTGTGTCCTGATACTGAGACCATAAATCCATGTTTCTACAAAAATGACTCTCAGACAGCTGCTCTCACAGAAAATGCTCAAAGAAAGGAAGGTTGCATGGAACTTTCGGTGGAAATTCTGTGATCCTTCAGGATGTGGCTTTTCAAGGGAAGGAAGGTGGAAGCATAATAACACAGTGTTGACTGGCAGACAACTTTCTGATTAACTTCGGAAGGTTTGGGGATGATTCATTCCTGGGAAAAATTCACACAAAACTGACTTTTCTCAACAAAAAGACATAATACGAGCATGGGTCACTCACATTTACGTTCATGTCTAGTATCATTCATAAGTGTTTTAAAACAGGAAATTGGGAGAAAAGTGTTGTAAAAGATTTGTGTGTTATCCAAACAGAGAACAAAACAGTAAGTGAAGAAATAAACAAAAATTTGGGGGGAAAAAAAAAAAAAGGGCAAAAGTGCTAGAAACATTATTAGCAGAGAGGAAGTATGATCCTTGAAGCTAGGGTTCATAGCTAGTGAAAGGGCTGTATTTGAGTTACACAGGAGAAGGGGAGAGGTCAAAGGGAGGTACTCACAGTGTCAGTATACCAATTCAAGTAATCTGGCAACACAGGAAGAACCAGAGACTTCTGGTGGATGGCTTTAGAAAAATATGACAGTAGTTTCTCCCTTGGAGAGAAAATGTTTTCAGTGCCTGTATTCCAGCTGTGCATGCTGCAGAGAAACACAAGTAATGCAGATGAAGATACCACAGCTTAGGTCAAAAATCATCTGGGGATAGAATTATAAAAATAAGGTCTATAAGAGTACAAGTAGGACCCACAGGATTTTATCTGGATAAAAAGCTCTCAAATACTGTTAGAGATTAGTACTGCCAGGAACTGCACGAAATGATGTTTGTAGTGTTGGCAAGACTCACTTTTTCTAAGATGCAATACTTGAGTTATTTCTTCATCAAGATGTCACTGAATTAACAAAAAATATTTTTATATGGATTAACAAAGTTTCAAGATGATTACGGGATAGCTGCTTATGTAAAATAAATCTGACTCAAAGATTTCAATTACTTATAAGTAGGAACAAGTACAGAAAGACAGGTGTATACTTTATGTTAAGTTTATTTAAGTGTTGAGTATTGCTCAAACTCTCAAAACCAACCAGTTGCAAGACTGCAGATCAGGTGGGAATCTCTCCGCTGTCAGACTGGCAGAGATCACTGAAATTTTAATGCCTTGGACAGAAGATCAGAGTGAGCTCTGCTTTCTAGGATCAGCTATGAATTTTACAAATAAAAGAAGTGGCTCTTGGTATTTTACAACAGATCTTCACTTTTTTATGATGAACTGAGAAATGTGGTTTGGCCTGCAATATGCAGATGGTCACAGAACAGGTATTTTATGGATGCTCCTGTACTGTCTGTTGAGAGAAACTGTCTATTATAAGCCTTTCTAAATCTATGTCAAGATTTTTAAAAATATTTGAGAAATTAAGGGAGATAATGAGTTAAAGCAACAAAATTAAAAAGGTGAAGGACTGGAATTTGGAAAAGGCTTAGATTTATTTAAATCAGAGATACAAAAACTGCCTAAAATTTATACCCTGAACTACTGAAAACAGCTCACTGTAGGACAAAGCCGCAGACTTAACTGATCACCTCAGAAAGGATACCAAGAGCATGCAAAAATCCCCCACAGAGGACAGAACACAGGAATGGTAAGCAAAAAAAACCTACATCTTGAAGTCTAAGTTAGAAGAAGAAAGTGAGAACTGACAAAACTCAAGCTGGATTTACACCTACAAATGGCAAAAGACTCAGCAGACATGAGTAGAAGAAAAAAAAAAAAGGAAAAATATGGTGCAAAAATGTAGTAAGACTGAGGTTCAAATAAAAAAAAAAAACAAAGGAACAGCCCCAACACTAATTTCAGATTTGGTCCCAGTGCCCAGTATGCACATTCAGAGCACTAAGGTAGAAGATGGAAGCACAATCTAACGGTTAATGAGGATGAGGGTACATTCATCCCATGACAGATAACCAAGACATATCTTGGCCACTGGTAGGATAGCCAAGTAGGGGGACCAGAACAAGCTCCAGTCTAAAGGAACGGACTCACGAAGGTACAGATCTAGCAGCAAGGTTTTTTAAATAACTGAACCATGCTGGAGTGATAATGCCTGAATGAAAAATAACAAATGAAGTATCTGCACTTAAAAAAGGGAAAAAAAAAGCTACTTAGGTAACCGTTGTTTGACCTCAGTGTATACAGGGGTTAGAATCATTTTTGAAGGAAAGAATAATTAAGCATAAGGAGCTATATAGAAACTGGGATAAAACATAACATTGGTTTTCCAAAGAAAGAGGATGCCAAACTAACCTGATATCTTCCTCTGATAAGATAACTAAATTAGTGGACAAGGAAATGCAGGAGATTCAATCTGTCTGGATTCAGTAAAAGATTTGACACTGTGCCAAATGGGAAATTATTATTTAAACTAGAGAAGATGGGGCTTATGTTAAAATTGTAATACATAAGGAAATGGAAAAAGGGGAGATAATAATGGGATACACTAAAAGGAGAATTATGAACCAGAAGACAGACAACTGACTAAGCACCTCTAGAAGTGATCTGTAGAGTAATCTTAGTTAAACATTCCTTAATAACCTGAGCACAAAAGTAAGAGATTGATGACAAATTTTGCTGAGAATATAAAGCTGGGAAGCATGGTCAATAGAGAGAAGGAGATAGAAACTGTTACAGGAAATAGTGTTGCCATATCAAGATTACCCACAAGCTCATCTCAGCTCTACTCTCCCTGTTTGTCACAAAAGTATTGACAGTACCAACAAATCAAAAGACGAATGCCCCTCATTCTCCTCTAGCAACTAGGGATTCCCCACACACACTCCACAGATCTCATATGCTCAACCATGTCTTACACAAAGAAAAGAGGACTCAAAATGCTGAGATATGACCAAATACTGCAATTTCCATTCCACTAAAAATTCCAACATTTTAACATTTGTCTTTTTCTTTAATCAATATAAAAGTTAAATATGAACATTTCTCACACGACAAAAACTTTCTTATTAAAAATGACAAATATTAAAAAAGAAAATGTCAGCATTTCCAAATTAAAGTGTGCCATATAACTCCGGTGAACCAATTCACTTAGAATCAGATGGACATTCAGTCTGGTAACCCTAGCAGTGTGTATAACCTAATGCACGTCAGATTCTCACCCATGAAACGGGGTTTCCAGACAGCCTATCTCTACTTTGAGGCAGGGAAAGGCACTTCACTACTCTAATGGCCATATGTTCAAAAGAAATGCTATACCACCAAAACTATAACGCCATTTTCCCCAGCAGAGCATCGGTGGCGAAAGATATAAAAAATTCAGCTCTGCCGGGCAATCTAGCATACTTTTGAACTGTTGCTAAAAAAGCTTTCAGAAAAGTTTAATACATTGTCATACTTTCAGCAGGATTAAACTGATCCCAGGCAATCTACTTCATTTTAATGTCTAACAAGAAAAACAAATTTCTGAAGAAAATTTGAGTTTGTAGAAAATGAATTTTCCATTAAAAAGTTCTCTAATGCCTTCATCTCTGCCACAGTATTCACGCAGCACTAAGCAAAAGAAAACTGCAGGTTTATAAACCTGATTGCAACTATAACTCTGAAAAAAAGTAAAGCCACTTACTATTCAAAGAAAACCCCTTTTTTTTTTCCATTTTGATACTAGGGACATTTCAAATCCTTTAGGCTTTCACTATATGGACACAGTGAGCATACTGAAAAAGTAGTTCAAGAGCTGAAGTATGCATTTACATGACAGAATGCGAAACCAAAATCAATTTATTGCAGCTCACCATGTAGAAGGCTATGGTTACAACAGTTTCGTTCTTTGCCTCTGAAAACAACTCACAACACACAAATCTGAATTAAAACAAAATCAAAAGTCTAATTTCAAAACAGCCTAGTCCCCAAGGTTGAGAGTTAAATAATCTACCACCTCTACAGATCTGCCTCAAATATCACCTAAAACATCTAAGCTGCTCAATAATGTGAAGAACTGAGATAGCAGCAGCCTCTAATATGGTGCAGGAGGTGCAGTCATACAGACAAAACTGTGATTTTATCAGCCAAGTTTGTCTCTTTTGAGGCTGAGGATGGTCCTACCTACTACTGCTGTAGAAATAGCTAACAGTGGCTCTTGAACTACACCCACACCAGCAGCACTTTTTCTGGTGTGTCCTGCTGGTACAGCACGCTTAGTGAAGATTTGCCATATTACTGAGACACTTCTGAATAGTTTCCTACATTTTTCTAAACGAGCTTTTAAAAAGTCTGTATTTCATTTGAATTAGAAACAATGTTCCTGTTTTTCCCTCACGTATAGACGTTCACACGAACCCATTCCACCCGTCCCAGCAATTAGAACACATCCATTAAGAAAAAAATCACATTCTCCTCCCACTCCCACTAGAGATACAGACCTCCAACAGGAAGTTGTATTTCAAACTAAATTTGAGGGGAGAGGGGGTTAAGCTAGCCCTCTAGTCCTCCTCTAATGCCACTTCTTTTTCTCTGTTTTCAAATCGTCCTCCAATTGCTCAGAGATATGGGTCACCAGAGAAATGCGTAACTACTTACAATACAGTATGTTAGTGCTCAAATAGCAAACATGTTCGCTACTCAAGCTGAATAAATAACCTGCAGCAAGGGAATCCATAATGATAAACATGGTCTCATTACTAGAGAAGATGCAGTAGGAATTCCTCACACCATAAACTGTGTTCCATTTGGGCAACGCAATGTTTCCCCTCTCCTCTGCTCAGGGAAAACTGTAAAATTAAAATTAAAAACAAAAACAATAAAAATGGGGTCAAATTTATCCCTTGCTTAATTCCACATGCTTTAATGTGTCACATGGAAGAAGAATGTAGACCACGGCACTAACAATGGTTTTATTGTGAAATACAGTTTGTTCTAACTTTAAAGTACAGGTTGATCATCTGTAACATAAATACCACACAGCTCAGTCAGTCCTGAGATTTTTATGCTCACAAATAGTCTTTACTCATACAATTATTTTTTTAAAGTTGCACTATGTTTAGGTAGCCTGCAGTTCCAGCCTTAAAACAAAAAGGCAAAATTTTCAGTAACATGCCCAGGAGGGCCAAGATATTGCAAGGAAAAGTAAAGTCCTAAATATATCTATTCCTTGTTTAAGATGGGAATAATTGAAAGGAAAGTAAATGTTGCTATGCAATGCTGGATTAATTCAAGGAAAAGTTCTTGCCTTAGTAGCGTTATTATACATTACAAGGAGGTTTTCAATACAATCTAGCATTACAAAGTTTACTGCATGTTCTGTATCAAGATTACTCTTTTACAAAGTTATTTTGTTTTGTTAACTTCTACCGCCTACAAACACAAGCTACTCTGTGAAAACTGAGACAGAAAGGTGAAGTGCTTTGATCAAGCTTACACGGTAAATTCACAACAGAACTTTTAGTATAATTTAATTATTCTGACTCCTAGTACCAAAATGCTGTGTATTTCCAAACACTCAAAACAATAATTAGCTACCTTACAACGCACTATTTTGGCAAAATAACTTCAAAACCAGTTCTGAAGCTTCGCTAAGAAAACCATTTCTGAACATTAGCAACCTTTAAAAGGAGGGAAGGCAGTAAAATACACAAGACATATTAAAGATACTTTTGTTTTCAAAACCAAACATTCCAAAACGAAGATCAAATACTATCAAGCTGTAATCATTCAGTAGTAAAATATCAACATGTTTAGAAATTATTTTTCATAATTTTTAAATTTTAAAATTGAAATCAGTACAAACCATGCTTAATGGTTTATCAAAGGTCGGCACCACCTTTAATCACAGGACAATATTAACACAACCATGTCTCAGATAACTTTATAATACATCCTGGGACCTTCACAGCTTTACACACTGTCAAAATTGTGAAACAATCTAACAAATGCCTTCAAGAAGAATAATAACTCTCTGTACTAAATACCTAAGTTTAAGAACAAAAATACTGCTAAACTGTTCTGTGAACTATTAGACAATGTGCTTTTGAAAGCTGGATGCCCCTACATCAGCAAAGGTAAAATTTAGTTTTCAGCAACCTTGAAGAACAAAATGCAAAAATACTTGAACCTGGTAACACCAAGATTTTTCAATGTCTTCAGTTGGTGCAAGACTATCACTAGATATAACCAAGGAAAAGCATGTTACTGTGCCTGTAAAACTAATATTATTATGCTAGTAAGTAACTTCCAGTGTAAAGAATAAGAAAATTAACTCTCTCACAAATTTGCTTTCTGTTCAAATAACAATTAATCACAGAAACAGGAGCTGAAAGCATACTTAAAACATAGTTTAACATATTCTGATTAAAAACCCTCTTCCCATGTTTTCCTCTGTTAACATTCCTGTTAGCTCCTCAATCATACAATTTTTCCTCATGGTAAAGAATCTCAATTTTTTATGTAAAATAGTAGTCGGAGATCTCAATTATTTACATAATCTTTGTAGGAAAGATGAAAATAAATTTAAAAACCCATAAATTTTATTACAACTAAACATATGTATATTTCCTTAAATTTATGAAGGATGATGTGTATGTAAAACAGGGCTGGTATCTGCTTTCCAAAAATAGCTGAACACCTACAGCGTATCTGCTTTGTTTCATTTTGCTATGGTTGATGGTGCTTGTACATGACACAGTTCTACACAACTCCATCCAATTTGGAATAAAAAGCAGAAGACATATAAATAAATGCAGAATCTTAATCATGTTAGCCTGGCAGATCTCATGTCAGGCTTTACTGAGGTCCAGGTTTTCCAAAATGCATAAATGTTAGATAAAATTCCTGCCCACAAATTAACTGAAATACTTGAAATGTGACTTAAATGAATACGAGCATGGAACAGCATGCAACATCAAGCCTAGTACCAGTCTTGCACAGCAATCTTACATCAAATATGCTCTTAGACATGTTAGCTCCATCCTAAAACCATTAAGTGTCCTTGCCCCACTCCTCCTGACAGTCTTGAAATTTCATCGTGAGAAACAACCTAGCTTTCAACAGGATTTCTGTAACTCGCGTCCCTTTCATGTAAGGTGCTCTCAAAATAACTTTTTCTGGCTTATCTCATCATCACACTGGTATTGAAGGAACAGGTGATACCGCAGATAGCAAGTAACATTCATAAAACTGAGCCAAAATTGAACACACATGCACACACACACACACGCTAGACAGAAATACATAACTTTGCTAACTAAAAATAGAAAGAAAATGGTGATACTTCATTATGGAGATATGACTCAAGAAAACAGGAAAAATCATGTACCACGGGAAGTTAAAACATTTATTGTTATTTTGGTTTTAAGGTTTAAGGTTAGACAATATTGAGAAATATCATTCCCATAAGTTACATTACTTGGATAAACTCTAAAATCCTTGTTTCTCTTCCTAAAAGAACATGTGTGTTTGTACCTAACACTGTTCTACTTTCACATTAACAAGCCTCTCTGAGATGCTATGAGAAGCTCCACTCTCCTTCAAATTTCTAAAGGGTATTTATAAAATACCTGTCATTAGCTACTGCTAATGTTTAGTGTGACTTTTTAAATGTCCATTCTGTTTTAGATTTACAGTTCCCTACTCTTATGTAAGTCTTTGTATCTAGTACTTCACCCATTTATTTCTTCAGCCCCCATGAACTCATTCTTTAGAAAAAAGCAGAGCAATCATGTCCCTATCTGTGCAGAAAAGCAAACAATTATACTGTCTGCTCCGAGGCTTGTAATTTTGATGAAGAAACATAACTTAGTGCTTATATTATTGCTATTGATTGCCAATCACAATTGGGAACTGAGTCACTCAGACAAAATTAATGTAAAAAGAGTACATTAATATTAGATTTTCTCACAAAACCATAATTCTATAATCAAGTTTAGCTTTTTTTTGTGCAGTACAAACCTCTACTAAGAAACTGACTATACGGATGGCCTATCCTCTTCCCCAGTTGTGACTGCATGGACGTGCCCTAACAGGCACACCTGATCAAAGGACAGACTTCCACAGGCCTGTATGGAACATACACAAACCTTACGTGCGCTACAGCTTTGTCTCCTGGAGAACCTCCTGAGGCTTTGAGGCACATTAGGGGGAGAACAGCACTATGGGGCAAGAGATCCTACACAACAACAGAACTACTGGCCTTAGCCCTAATATGGAGATAAAGGCTGCTAAGCAGTTGGATATTAAAAATGAAACAGAAGTGAAGATAATATTTCTGAAAAAAAAGCATAATGGTCCTCTGGTTTAAGAAAAAGGAAATGAAAATTCAACACATTTGTAGATGACTTCTACATAGTCTTCATTTTATCATCATCAAAAAAGTATTCACCTCAAACACTTTACCATGCATTGACTCATTTTTCTAATATGAAAGTAAAATAACAAGCTTGAACCAAGTTCATGAAGATGCATGGCGCTGAGAAAAATGGCAAGGGAAGTTAAGAACAATGTTAATACCCAAAACTCATCTGTTTCACTACGGCAAGCTTTCAGCACACAGAAGTAAAACATTTCTTCTTTTTCCAAACAACTGCACTTTCAGCCATTAGAAAGTAAGTAACATGAACCACTTAATAGTACATATACTTTGGGTCATAGCATGATTCCTGGATACCAGTCATTTGTAAAGATTGGGTAAAAAGTGCTTTTCTGAAGCTAGAAGTGTGCAGAAGGATACAATGATCTGGGGGATTGCTCAGCGCTCAGCTTTACTCCACCTGTATGTTGCCCGTCAGGACATTTTCCTACCAGTCAGCAGCTGATACCAGGTGCACATGGACCCCTCCAGTTGGCAGGACTCGTGCACAGCTCCAGAAAACCACAGCCTTCCCTCAGGTTGTAGATCCTTGCTGCTTGGCAGCTTTTACATGCTGCTTTCCTAGGATACATCTTCTCTGGAGTAACCTGTCTGTCAGTTCTGTTCATTTTTAACACCAGATGAGTTACAAATTAAAACAAATTTCACCTAGGAAAGCAAAAGATTATGTTCTTGGTAACAAAGTTGGAAACAAGATTACCAAGAAAAAAGTAAATATCTAAAGCTACAGATAATCTAAAATTGTCTTTCATTAAAAATAGTATTTTTTAACCACAAGAGAGTTTCTCTGCTTCAAGGCAAAGCTCAGCTACAAAGGTGAAACAAATGACTAACCCTGCAGCATCCTCCCTCTTTAACCCACCAGAGCTCAGTGCTAAAGCTAAGTTGCAAGAGCAGGGACAAAGTTTTCACCCTTTGAGGCTGCTCAGAGCTGCTCTCTCCACTCTCTTTCTCCACTGTGTGTTCAGGATTGGACCTCTCATCCCCTCTGTTCCCCAGCTTAATAACGAGTTCCTGGTTCTTTTCATCAGACCAGAATGCAGTTTTTAGACTCATATACTACAAATGGCTATGACAACTCATATTTCATATAATTGCTGGTCTCATCCCATCACAATTCCTAAAGCTCTAAATGCTCATTACAAAGTGGACATGAGCTACCTGAAGCCCATGGGCACTGCTCAGCATTACTAACAATAGTATTTCACAGCAGCAGGATCAGATCTGAACCATGGAGGCACAAAAGTTCCCCATCCAGCCTCCGGGGGAAAAAAAATGCAATGTGTACTATTATGTACACATATTACATATATGTACACATATTATGTATCATATGTAAGCAAGTTTTAGCACGGAACAATCTTAGTCTACATCCATGACTGTCAGCTTATCCCAGACTTTCTCTACCTGTTCCTCTTTCCCACGTATATGAAGAGTGACCACGCACGCAATCTCGCCCACAAATTCTGAAGCCACTTCCTCTCACTAAACCAAATTATTTCCTCATTTTCTTCTAAAAGCCTGCCCTAAGACCTGCATTTGTCATGGTACACTGGAGTCTCAGTGATGAAGCAGGACTCCAAGCAATACAGGGAAAATGCTATCTAGCATTGTGAATTATTAGTTTAATTCTTGGTAAACTTCCTGTATTTTCTTCCTCCCGTTTCTTCTGCTGTGAAGGTAAAGTATCTCTCTGATTTGTTTTTGGAAGGACATAAGAGAAGGTGAAATTCCTAGCTAAACTCCACATGGAAACAGAACTTGTGAGACAGATTTTGAAAGAATAAAATCTGAGGGATTTTGAGGATCACCTTTTCTCAAAAATCAGATCCCAGGCTTTTAGGACCCCTTATCTAGGGCAAAAGTGAAAATCTCTCTCACACTGATGAGGGTCCTGTTTTAAAAGGGAAAATATACATTCCTACACAGTCTCTGCTCTGATTTCCTGACCCTCCAAGCAGCCTTGCAAAATCTGATATATATACATATGTGTTTATATACATGTATATATATCTCAACAAAGGCATTAACTCTAAATACCCATCTTTCACCACAGTCATGGATAACACAAAGTGAATAACAATTATGTATGAAATGGGAGGGTAAGACATCTTCTAGGACATTAAGTTCAGTATCTCATTATCACAGGTATCAAACATCATATAATGCCTCCTACTATATTTATATAATTTTATCTGAAAACTAACTGGCTTCAGGATACTATTGTTTCTTTTAGAAAGCCATTTCAGCATCTCACTTCTCCTCTAGTTCTAGTGCACGTTTATCCAAGTTTAGTTTAACAACTTTTTAATTCCAGTGCCAACATTTTAGTTTACTTTAAATAGCTCTTTCATTCCCTGGCATTTCAAACCACTTTTTCCCCAATGTATTAATGGAAATAATTTCTTTCAGGCTTTGTTCTTTTTCCAAGGCTAAACGATTAATTCTTCTGGTCTTTTCTCATAAGACAGGCCTTTCCCAACCTGATTTTCCCAATCACTGTAACAATTTACATTTTTTTTTAATTCCTTTTTTTTTTTTTTGAGTGGGTAAGTGAAATTAAACACACAGTATGACAGATGAGTCCTCAACATCCCTGTTGTACAATATGAATTTCAGCCGAGAGCCACACCCAGACAGGACCTAAAACTGTATTTCATTCATGCCCGTTAGCAGCTCACAGTAATCCTACAATCAGCTAAAACACCCATTTCTTTCTCCTCCTCAGTCACTTTCAACTGATGAGCCACAAGCTTCTGAAACAGAATTATCTTACCCTTACTCCCCAAGTACATGACCTTCTACTTTGCACCACTAAATTTCATCCTGTTTCTGTTATGCCAGTCCTCAAGGTCCTCTGGCTCTCTCTGTAGGAAATTCTTATCTTCTGCTGTATTGACAACGCCTCCAGATATTTTGCCATCAGCAAATTTAATTAACCCTCTCCTACTTCCTGTAATATAATTACTAGTTAAAATACAAGATTTGTCTGAAGATGAATTTTTGTGGTATTATCACTCAGCTTTGTTTTCCTGTGTGGTACTGATATAAACATTTTAATAAACTCTAAATGGATTAGAAGCACTGAATTTTCTTTCTCCAACAAATCAGTTATATTGCCAAAGAACAGGTAATGGTTCATTATGCCCACTACCTTCTGTAAACCCATCTTGCATTCCATCCTATTTCCATTTCAACTTTTACTTATTTCTTCTTTAAGAATTTATTGAAAAACCTTGATGTTAGGCTAATAAACCTATAGCTTTTTGTCTTTTTAAATAGAAAAAACCAGATTTCTGTTTTTGCATTCCAACACTACCATCCACCAAGACAGATGCCTGACAGGACTTCCAGAGCAGAAGTTATCTCTTAATCTACTTCACAATTTCCTCTCAAATTTTGCTTCCCCCTTGACTGAAGTAATTTCTGTCTACATACATCCCCATTCTCATGAGCCATCCTGCCTTCTCTGAAATAATCTTTACTGAAAATGGGAATTCATTTCCATTCACCTGGTGGAAAGAGTAAAATATAATTTTGTCTGCAATCTTTTCCCTGGGCTTGCTTCTCTTCTTTTAATCTTTCTTTATGTAGGGTTAAAGAACCTTTTGACATTTGTCTTAGCATCTTTTCAGTCCTATTTTCAAGACATAATGCAGGTTCTCTTTTGGGAAATCCTTATTTTATATCTAAAACATCTAAGCTATACCTTTGCTCCATTCCTTAAGGTTGCTTTATTTTACTGATGATCTTGTTACAATGCCTAGGTTTCAGACTATTCCACACTTTCAACTGAAAGGAAGTCAAAGCACGCTTCAGCAAAATCGATAAATAAGAAGCTACATATGGTCCTTTTGAAATAAATAAATTTAAATACTTAAGTTGTTCATCTATTTATTTTAAACAGAATCAATTTCTGATACAATCAAGATTGTTTTCTAAGGCTAGCTATTCTATAATTATTACTAAATGCTAAAATCAAATCTGAAAGAGTTTTGGGTATTGCTCATTATGAATCCCAACTGCTGAAAAAATTGATCAGCTGTTACATACAGAAGACTCGTACCATTTTTAGAAATAATACCAGGATAACAATTACATGTAGTAACGTCATAATTACCAACAAACCACTTTAATTAGGCTAGTGGGGAAAAAAATTCTACAAGCTTGCCTTCAAATGCTATTACTGACATGGTAAAATCTTCTTGTTCCTTCTGTTCTTTTAACTTAAAAAGTTGTAAACCCTTCAGAACTGATTTCTAGTTCCATAATAAATATTTTTCCTAACCTATTTTTGGAGAGATGTGTTGAGGAAGCTTTCTGTACTCTTCCAAACACTACAGATACGATGGCTATTTATCTACCATTACTAAAATACTCAAGAAAAACATTATAAACTGCAGCAAAAGAAAAGATGGAAAATAAGGAGACAGAAAGATTCAGGGAATAACACACTACGAATACGCAAGGTATGGACACATGGAAACTATTCAGTGTATGCAGTAATTTTATTATATTGTTTGGTTTCCTGACATTATCAGAATGAATCATCTGTTTCAGCAAAGGCACATTCACAACTACTAGAGACATGGCTTAGATACCAGAAAGAACGCTGCCATATTAGTATGATACTCCGCTTGGGTTAACGTTATATCCTACTTCTCTACAAGGTTAATTACATCTAACAAAGCAATGCATGAATAATAGCTACTCTGCATCCAGAAGTACTTACAACTCCTTCAAAACTTGAATAAATAGGTCCCTGAAAACAGCTTACAACCTGAGTTATTTCCTCGTTATAGCCACGTTTAAAACATTTGAAAAATGTTTTCTCCTTTTATGTCTATTATTTGCAACATACAACACATCACTGCAAACTGTGAGTGTGGTGGGCATCTAAGTGGCATCTGCTATTGGCCAATTCAATAAATTTCATAAAATTTACTCAAGGCTTTGAATTTCTAGCACTTTACCAAATTACTATTTAAAGACAAACATTTTATTTCAAAACCAGCTGAATATAACTGTATTTGCTCTATAGTCAGAGGTAAGACATTTTTAAATACTTGTTCTCTGATACTGATAGGGGAAAATTTAAAAGGCAGATCAAAAGATGTAAAGAAAAAAAAAGAGAGAGAAAACCCACCATTCTGCTCTCCTGATCCTGGAAACAAACCTATTTGTACTCTAACTTCTGGCATTCTGAAACTGCTCTAAAAGTAGTCTCTAACTGACTACTCCTTATGCGTCTACATATTATTAGTAAGTTCTCTTGAAAGTGTTAAGTGTTCGGTTCTTAACAATTATTATCTAAAATTTTTCAAGGCATTTGATTTTTATTTCATTTGTTTAAGCACTTTCTTGTATTATTCATATATTATTCAATGTTCTTCAATCACTCAAGAAAACTGATCATGCTTTTTAATTACATATTATTTACATCTTTGAAGAGTGCTGTCCTTTATGAAGGACTTCACACGTATAAGGGAACAACTCATCACAGCAAGATTTCTAGACCTGACTGAAAAAAGATATTCACTGGAACACCTACAACATAACCACCTCTCAGTACAGCAGACCCTTATAAAACTGATGTTTACACATAGCTAGGAGATCTATGATAAAGGGCTGTCTTTGAAAAACAACAGGTAGACTTTAATTCTCAGATATGGTTTAAAATAATAAAAATGGACAAAATCTGAAAGTATTAGCTAAATAAAATACCAAGGACACCTTCCAGAATAATGAGTGTATCAGATTACAGTAGGGAATTCAATGGAAGATAATGAAGAGCATCAACTGAAAGACATCAATAACAACCCCACTCATGTTATTTTTCTATTTCTTCCTTTTTACCAATATTTCCGTCAGAGTAGTATCTGAGGAGTTTTCAGAAAGAAGACTTTAAAAAAAAGACATTAAAGTCTAGCTATTTTTAGAGGCATTTCTAGAGATAGGTTTGAAATAAAATTCTGTAATGAGACGCTATTGTGGCAGCAGAACGCTCTCTTCCTGCAGAGACAAAAAAACAAGTAATTTTAGTAGAAGAGGTGAAAAACTTGGAGAACTACAAGGAGCAGTAAATAAAGTCTAATACAACAAATCTGATTAGCAGTGGCAAAAAATAACTTGTCTAGATTTCTGATGGACAGATGATTCCAGGTACCCAAGAAGTTCTATATAAAATAAGTTTAGACTAGCTCCAGTGTTTGAGAACATGGTTTAGAAACACCTCTACTTCATCAGTAAGGTATGATTGCCCTTGATTCAAAAACTTGGATATTAAAGAGCTCTGCAAGTCTGGCTACTAAGACTGTTACCTGTAAAGCAGAATCAAGATACAGTTCACAGTACAGTGAGTACTTACATTAATTTCTGTGAAATCTGGATAGGATTTTAATATAACCTTGCTCCAAAATCTGCTAAAGCAACCAATGCCCATGCAATACTATAGCTATAAAATTATGAAATCAGAAAAAAAAACTTCAAATATGCAAAAAGATGGGGAAAGTAAGTATTCCTCATACTGAATTAAAAAAGAGTATTTCCATTACAGCTTGCTTTCAAAGATTGCCATCTACCATGAGAGATGCCTAGCCCTACACAGTGCAGGCACAGTAAGACCAGTGTTTTCCTGCAAGTGTTAAGAATTTTTGCATATATGAAGAACTGGGTAATAAAGCTTGGTGGAATCACTGGGCTTGTTGTATAGATTATAGATTTAGTTTAGTACCATACACATACACAGCAGCTTTGGGTAGGATCGTGTATGTCTGGAGGTTCAGCACCTATTCACTGACACTCAAATCTTCTATCTATAGGGACAGATACTGTATCAACCAACGTTATGCTGGGTTTCACCAAAGAATGTGATGTTTTAATATCCATAGACCCAGCATATTCAGACAGGGCTAGATTTTACTCACAGTTAGTCAAATGCACTGCCTTTACGAAGCATAGGTACTTGAGGAAAGGGGGGGAAAAAATCAATAGCAAAACCCCAATTTTTAATTTATGTAAGCAGAGTTCTTTAATCAACTTGTTTGTTTTCTCATATTGCATCAAATCCACATGACAAAACATTTTTAAATTGCTCAGCAAGCTGCTTGTTAAATATTGTACACTCAGAATTACCTTGGATTACTTTGAAATGTTTTGTCTGATGGATTTTTCTTTCCTTCAGATTTGCATCTTGTGGTAAACTGAGTTTGAGGTCTAAGGAAGGACAGGAGTTTTCCTTCAGCTGGGACATTTATGAGGTTCTTCTCATGTGGATTCTCTAGCACAGAGCAAGTTATCAGCTCATGCTGCAAGTCTTCCCTCAGGCAGAGAACTTCTATGGTCTCCATCCTCCACTTAGCCATTTAATTCCATAAAACTTACAGGAGTTTAATTATCTTTAAAAACCTCTACCTTGCTCAAATGTGGTTAACATCATTCCACACAGAAGAATTTCTGAGTAGAGGCAAGGGCAGAGACAGAAGCACACATCACAGAAAATCAGATCAAAACAGTTTTTCTAATACAATCCAAAGGAGATTATTATACCTTGCTAACTCTTGGTAGAGCAGAACTTTTGCAGTCTCATCTTTCCAATGCTTAACATTTTTCTTGAAATTCAAATTTGTGCAGTTATGGTTTACACAAAAACTATGTCTTTGATGTTAAATGGCAAGTACGTATCTACCCTTTCACAACGTGGGGGGAAAAAACGGAAAACGTGAAAATAAGGATCTAGCAACAGACAGCAACTAAAAATATTTTTACAATTAGAAACTCATGAGAGTTTCTACCATTTATACTTGTATTTAAATGGCTGCAGTTATAACATTTATTTCAGAAAGCTAAATGATTCTAGCCAATACCAGACCATGGGATCAAAATTTTAATTGCATGCTCACTTCAATTTTTCTTTAACTGCATTTCTACACTTTACTCACTGGACTAAACATACATTAAAACAAATGATGTGACACTAATGACACACAAGGACCTTACAAAGGAGATATGTAAATATATTCCATGCATCCTACCTGGGATGTAGGATTTCATCTAGGAAGCTTTTTCTTACTCTTATGTTCATTCTTGCAAACCCGCATAACTCCTCCAGTCAATTAACTTTGACTTAGCTTCTAAATCTTGGACAAAAACCTCCAAATAAGAAACTTCCATTTAGATTAGCAGGTTTCTATTTAAGTGCCTATGTGGCCTGATTTTCCAAAGCTTCATGTACCCAGAAGCTTCTGCTAAAGATAGCCAAAGGACTCACCACTGCTAAATATCAGGTCAGTTCAGAAACCTGTGCTTAGCTTCTAGAGACTGCTGAAAATCATACAGCCCAGACACCAAAAATGGGATGATCTTTAGTCAAGTTTAACTAATTCTTCTGACACACCTTGCTTCTAACGTGGCCAGTATTACCTGCTAACATCTGAAAAGTGTGGATTTGTCTTAGCATAAAGGAGGGAAAACAAAAATTTCACAAGCTAAAGAACTAATGAAGCTGGAAGATGGCATTCAGTTTGCTTAAGCTAGACACTTAATTCAGATTCATTAATTCAGATTCAGGGCTTAAGTTTCAACTTAGTTGGTGACAAAACAACTGGCTTTGAAGGTCTCCAAAAGCAGATCACATCTGCATAACTGCTGCCTAAACTCAAGCAGTGGTCTTTATTTAGAGATACTCAAAAGCCCATACTGCTCTCCACTGACTACACAGGAACTAAGGTCCTTACTTCAGGAGGACTACTTTACCAGGCACAAGTGCTGGTACTCTGAGGCTATGCCTGCATCAGCAAGCAAGAGGGCACTACAATAGATCAAGGGCATCAACAGTTTGCACAGAGACACCAAAACCTACAGTGTATGCAGCTCCAAGATCTTACTGCAGACTCGACTTAGTCTGATTATCTGAACTGAAAGACCGACTACACAAGGTTCAAACGTGTATATAAAAATCAGTCATTGGTTTGGACCCTTATACATCCCCTAGGAGATGGTGCCCATGCAGTACATACCTGGAACATCTCTCCTAGCTCAATTTCCTCCAAAAATAATCTAGTTCACGTGCACCAAACCAACCAACTCATGATAAGCAGGGACAGCTGGGGGCTTTGCTCCAAAACTACACTACTGCTCTGAACCACAGTGCGAATGTAGACACAGGCTAAACAGATCTCAGGATCTCACTATGGCTTCTATCCCTGCCTCACATTTTCTTCATCACCGGGTGGAAATCAGCCATTTGAGTTATCACCAGTGCCTTTCTTCTCGATCTCACTGACTGGTATTGCAAAGCTTGTTAGGAATGTAGCATCTTCACAATATGAATAACCTCTGCCAGATGTGACCAATCTTGGCAAACAAGTTCAAAAGTACACTGTGGTGCAGTGGCAGACAGACAGTATGACCTCTTAAGGTCATTTTCCAAAGGAAATCAGTCAAAAACCAATTACTTGCAACCACTGGTTCACCAATATTACTGTCTATAGTAGCTATACTTTCATCCTAAACATCCTTGATACCAAAACCCTTAAGACAAGACCTTAGCATAACTGCACTTTATACAAAATTTCATTTATTTATTCTGAAATCTTGTAACACAGTAGTTGATAGTTTGAAACAAAAATGCACGTTATCAGCCTGTTATAATAACAAATTGTAAAAAGTGGCCAGGATGTGAACATTTTAAAACGATGTAGGGAGAATACACTGCACAATTTTACAGAAACTTTTATAAGCACATTTACTGCACAGATTGTTATGCTATATATCATAGAATCACAGAATGGTTTGGGTTGGAAAGGACCTTAAAGATCATCAAGTTCCAACCCCCCTGCCATGGGCAGGGACACCTTCCACTAGACCAGGTTGCTCAAAGCCTCATCCAGCCGGGCCTTGAACACCTCCAGGGATGGAGCATCCACAGCTTCCCTGGGCAACCTGTTCCAGTGTCTCACCACCCTCAATATCTGTACATTGTTTATATCTTTCCAATTTTTTTTTCAATACTGCCATCCTACCAATTACAGTTTATTTTTTCAAACTTCTCTCATTAGGTATAAGACCAAATGAGTTTCGCTTAATTGAGACATTTCATTTCCTTGAAATACTGATTTTTTTTCTCCCACAAGTAACATATCAATAGCAGATGAACATCAGTGACATTCTAGCTGCTATAAACTGCTCCTTCTTCATAAGAGTTCTCCAGTCCAGTTATTGGCCGTTAGTATTTCAGTCACTGCACCTGTAGCATGTAGGTATACAACACTCAGTGACAAATTCCATAAACAACTACCATAGTTACATCAACACAGAGAACACCAAATCCTTCAAGAAAAGGGTGAAAAAGACAAAGTTACATAGTGAAGCAGCTAAAAACTTCCATATGCCAAAATGAAAGTTTCCCATGTGGTCTCAATTCACCTCATTGTTGCTCATACTTCCTGAAAGCAAGACAAGATTTACATAAATACATATCATTAGATGACATTTAACTAAAATGGTCAGGATGCTAGGAATTCCTATAACACTTTCAGGAAAACTACTAATAAATTCATTTTCCTGCTCGCTACTGCAGGATTGAAGAGATTAATTTATATTCTGGGAGAACCAAACATGAGGTAGACGATGGCTAATCCAGCAAGCCAGTCTTGCTATGAACACATCATCAAAGACTCTTGCCATATTAACACGGGTATTTCAGATGTTCAGGGAGAACCAAGAGTTGGACATTTTTAACTGGTTTGTGCTCAGAAATTACATATCAACTCCTTTATCTCCTGCTCTGGCAAGAAATAAGTGTCCTTTCTCTGTCTTCATTTGCTATCCTCCTAACAAAACTCTGAAGCTTTTCCTATGAAAGCTGCAAGTAATAATCCTGCCAGCAGTTTTCCTCAAAATATTCCTCATGAGGACCTAAGATGGTCCCCGTTCTGCAGTAAAGTGACAAAACTAGCAACCCCAATACTGTCCCAACTGGCTACCAATACAAGGGAATGAGGAAGCACCTTCCAAAATAAAGTTGTTTCATTTTGCTACTGGGAGTGAAAAGTGCCAGCTCCAGCTCTTCCCCATCCTTTGGTTCACTAAATGTTTTTTCCCCTCTCAGGGTGAAACCTTCCAGTCAGTAGCTATCTCACAGTCCTGAAAATTAACCAGTCCAGATGTAAGAAAGAAAATAACTACAGAGATTCTAAGGAAAAAAAAAAAAAAAAAAAGGAATTTTAAGACTGGGATGTTAGCTAACATAAGCCAGGAAATTCAAAACAGGAATTGAAATTTCAGTCTAAGACAGACATTTTGGCACAGATATTGCATGATTTTCCTTTGAGTATTGTCAGTCAAGAAGCTCACTCCTGGGACTACACCTTTACAGTACATCCCAAATATATACAACACATGGAGATGCTTTGAAATTTCATGATATTTGCATTTGGACTGACATCTTCTTGTAATATGTTTGACACTGAGCACTTTTGTAACAAAGAACTGAGCCGATTTCCACCCAAGTCTTTTCTGAAGAATAACGGGCAGCTACACATGAATGAATAAGTGAACAGTTTGCTACAGCAATGAATGCTTCTGAAAACAGCAAGTTTGCAGGCACCAGATGGAAGAAGAACATTACTGCAATTCCTGCATCCCATTGTGTAACAGCCAACAGAGCCGTTAACGCTTTCTGGTGATTTCTAAGCTTTTTTATGTGCTTTCTTTTGAAGGTGTTTTTTTGTTCTCTGTCAGTCTGCAAGCTAGGTTCAGCTGTCTGGAAAAGAAATTGGACAACATTATTGGCAAGCTATCAAATAGGGAAAAATACCAAATACAGATGGAAATAAATACTAATGATCACATTACAAAAAATCACTACATGGACACAAAGCTTAAATTATAAAGTATGACCTATTACCTACAGCAGGTCTCTTTCGCCTCTTACAAGCCACAGCTTCCTCTCGTCTATATTAGAGTTGTCTGCCTTTTTGCATCTTAGTTTATAATTTATCCCACGGAAATGTCTATCTCACAGTCCCAAGGAGTTTTTACACTTTATTGTTATCTTTTTCAGAAAGAAAATTCAAATCTTACTTAGCACATGACATTACATCTTCCTCCAGAATTCAGAGCAAAATGGTAAAAGACACTTGACACAATTCAGATTGCTTATTTTCATTGCCACCACCACAAATCACCAGGAGAAAGCTATCTGTTGAGCCAAATACTCCTAGTTGCAGACATCCATTTACGTTAAGAAGTATATTTTCCTTTCCCCAAACATACATGAACATTTAAACAATGTTCCCTTTACCTCCTTTCAGTATCTTGTATACAGTAGAAGCAAGAGTGTCTTATTTAAATTGTCAGTAAGCATCTCTAAGCAATGTCTGAACTAGTCCCTGGTAAACCCGGGCAGAAAGATTACACAACATTAACAAGCTGAATTCAAGTAAAAAATACCTGCTATGTATTAAAGACATATTGTCTTGCTCATTAAGGGAAAGACAATTTGTGTCTTACACAAATTCACAGAACCAGATTAATTTCTGCTGTAAACTAGAATAATAATTTTGAAACTGGGACATTCATAACCACATTAGTACCAAATTTTATCACTCTGCTTTAGTAGTATCATATTGAGTACCAGTCCAGTATGAAAAATCTTATTTTCACAGCTACATTTTTAAAGGACAAATACTATGACTCGATTCCTAAAAGGTAAGAAAGCAGTGTCTCCTCATTGCGTGTATGTTTGTATGAGGAAAGACAGTTATTGTTTTTATTGACAACAAAACATTTCATAACTCTAGACCATATTTTCCTGCAGCAGAACTTCCTAAATCTCAATCAACTTCAGTGATGTTTAGCTATATCTAGGAAGGACTAGACCTCAAAATCACACACTGATTACACAGTATAACCCTACAATGTGCTTGAGGAACACCATATTCTGACCTCAAGAAGAAAGCTAAATCGCTATCTTTACAATATTAACATAAAACCAGCAGCGGATGCTTTTTTTATCAATAAGGCTAACAAATAACATTGGAAGTACAGAATGATTTAGCATGCAGAAAAATGGATGAAACTGCATCTTTTTCCAGAGCAGAAAACAATAACTGTTCTTTGTAAGAAAGGGGAGAAGAGCACTGTTTTCATGTATCTTGAGAGTGACCCATACGAACAGTTCAGAGACAGTGAAATTGTGAGAGGTGTTGGGGAGGAAAAAAAAAACTCACAGCTAGACCTCACAGCTAAAAAGACATTAAGGTGGGTAAGCAAACTGGAAGCTAGGATCACAACCGTGTGTCTTAACTTTGCAGTGACAAGCACATTCAACGATGTAATACTCCTCTTAATTCTCAAGATAATTTGCTGCTTACATTTCTGATATATTTAAAGTTTCAGTGGTATAACTGAAGGTAGACTAACCTCAACAACCCCATAGGGTGGAGTCAGGTCTGGCATTCCCCTGCTCCCCAACTCCCACAGCACAGTTGTCTCAGTTGTCTGCTGGGCTGTGGTCCACAGTATACAATTTAACACAGCAAAAAGGCCCACTACTTAAGAATCTTTGTAAAAGAAGTAATTTTCAGGAACAAATACAACATGCAATATATAAGCTTTTTAACATTGGGATTTTCTACAAAGCAGGAACATGTGGAAGTCTGGCCATTTTGCCTAGTACTCAGGAAACCACTGCTCACTCTAAGGTCCTAAATCTGCAGTATTCACTCCAAGCCACCATGACCTGTGTGTTGCAGGTGAATAATCCACACACACTAAGAGACGAATCATACAACACTGCTACAAAATCCAGGCACTTGGCCAAAATAACAGTATTGCTCCAATTCAGATGAGCATTGTCTCTAGAAAATTAGAGCATAATACTGTACCAGTACAATTTAATTTAGAAGAAACAAAGGAAGGCATATATGCAAGACTGGTAAAATGAAGTATTTTGAGGTTCACCATAAAAAGTAAAATGCTCACAATTAACTAGATTGTGATTTTGCTTCCTTTCTAGTAAAACAGTATTGACAAATACTATAGTGTCGTGTTTCTTGTTTGTGAGCTAATGCCATAAAGTCTGGATAAAAAGACAATGCTCTGTCCAGAGTTAGGGCAGCGCATCATCAGACTGCGCCCAGAGCAGCCAATTGCTGGAATTATGATTAGGGCATTGCAACCTCCCTTGACACTCCCTCACCACTCTAGGAGGGAGCAAACTAATCTATACCTGGCACAGCACAGAGTGCCCAACATGTTGGTGCAGCGATGTCACCCAGAGTGCCGGGAACAAGGTTCATTCCTCTTCACTCCATCCATCCCCATTTGCCACCATTATTTAACTCACGACATATGTATGGGCATGAAGGAATGCAGGGATACAGGCTCTTCAGGAAGGACAGGCAGGGGAGACGAGGAGGGGGTGTCATCCTCTATGTCAGTGACCAGCTGGAGTGCATGGAGCTCTGCCTGGGGATGGATGAGGAGCCAACCGAGAGCTTGTAGGTCAGGATTAAAGGGAGGGCAGACAGGTGGCATTATAGTGGGGCCACCTGACCCGGAAGACCAAGCAGATAAGACCCTCTACAGGCAGATAAAAGCAGCCTCACATTCACAAGTCCTGGTCCTCAAGGGGGACTTCAACCACCCCAACATCTGTTGGAGGGACAACACAGCACAGCATAAGCAAGCCAGGAGATTCCTGGAAAGAGCTGATGATAACTCTCTTCTCCAAGTGACAGAGGAGCCAACGAGGAGACATCCTGTGCTGGACCTTGTTCTCCCCAACAAGGAAGGGCTGGTGGGGAATGTGAAGCTCAAGGGCAGCCTGGCTGCAGTGACCATGAGATTGTGGAGGTCAAGATCCGTACGGCAGCAAGGAGGATGCACAGCAAACTCACTACACTGGACTTCAGGAGAGCGGACTTTGGCCTCTTCAGGGATCTGTTTGTCAGAGTACTGTGGCATAAAGCCCTGGAGGGAAGGGGGACCCAAGAAAGCTGGTTAATATTCAAGGACCAGCTCCTCCAGGCTCAGGGGCGATGCATCCCAACAAAGAGGAAGTCAGGCAAAAATGCCAGGAGGCCTGCATGGATGAACAAGGAACTCCTGGATAAACTTAAAAATCGAAAAAGAAGCTTACAGAGGGTGGAACCAAGGGTAGATAGCCCGGGAGGAATACAGAGAAACTGTCCCAGCAGCTTTTCAGGTTAGAAAAGCTAAAGCCCTGACAGAACTAAACCTGGTCAAGGACATCAAGGGCAACAAGAAATATTTCTACAGGTACGTCAGTGATAAAAGAAAGACTAGGGAAAATGTGGGCCCTCTCCAGAAAGAAATGGGAGACCTGGTTACCCAGGATAGGAAGAAGGTTGAGCTACCCAATGACTTTTTTGCTTCAGTCTTCACCGGCAAGCGCTCAAATCACGCTGCCCAAGTCACAGAAGGCAAAGGCAGGGAAAGGGGGCATGGGAGAATGAAGAACCTCCAGCTGTAGGAGAACATCAGCTGCAAGACCACCTATAGGAACCTGAAGGTGCACAAGTCCGTGGGACCTGAAGAGATGCATCTGCAGGTCCTGAGGGAACTCGTATTTGAGAAGTCATGGCACTGACTGGACAGCTTGCTGACTGGAAACAGGGACACATAACCTTAATTTTTAAAAAGGGAAATAAGGAAGACAGGGGAACTACAGGCCAGTCAGTCTCATCTCTGTGTCTGGCAAGGTCATGGAGCAGATCCTTCTAGAAACTCTGTTAAGGCACAAGGAAATAAAGAAGTGATTGGTGACAGCCCACATGACTTCACTAAGGGCAAATCGTGCCAGACAAATTTGGTGGCCTTCTACAATCGGGTCACCGTGTTGGTAAATAAGAGAAGAGCAACTGATGCCATCCACCTGGACTTGTGCAAAGCTTTTGACACTGTCCCACACAACATCCTTGTCATTGGAGAGACATGGGTTTGACAGAAGGACCACTCAGTGGATAAGGAACTGGCTGGATGGTCACACCCAAAGTATTGTGGTCAATGGCTCAATGTCCAAGTGGAGACCGGTGACAAGTAGTGTTCTGCAGGAGTCAGTATTGGGACGGGTGTTGTTTAACATCTTTGTAGGAGACAGTGGGATTGAATGCACCCTCAGCAAGTTCACAGATTACAACAAACCATGTGGTGTGGTCAACACGCTGGAGGGAAGGGATGCCACCCAGAGGGACCTGGACAGGCTTGAGAGGTGGGCCAATGCAAACATCAGGAAGTTCAACAAGGCCGAGTGCAAGGTCCTGCACATGGGTTGGGCAATCCTCAATATAAGTACAGGCTGGGGAATCCATGGATTGAGGGAAGCCCTGAAGAGAAGGACCTGGGGATGCTGGTTGATGAGAAGCTTAACATGAGCCAGCAGTGTGCGCTTGCAGCCCAGAAAGACAACTGTCTCCTGGGCTGCATCAAAAGAATTGTGATCAGCAGGTCGAGGGAGGGGATTCTCCCCCTCTGCTCTACTCTCCTCTCATGAGACCCCACCTGGAGTACTGCATCCAGCTCTGGGGTCCTCAGCAGAGGAAGAACATGGACCTGTTGGAGCGGGTCCAGAGGAGACCACAGAGATGGTGAGAGGCTGGAGCACCTCCCATACAAGGCCAGGCTGAGAGAGCCGGGCTTGTTCAGCCTGGAGAAGGTTCCAGGGAGATCTTACAGCAGCCTTCCAGTACCTAAAGGAGGCTACAGGAGAGATGGGGAGGCTCTCTTGATCAGGGAGTGTAGTGAGAGGACAAGGGGTAATGGTTTTAAGCTGAAAGAGGGCAGATTTAGATGAGATATTAGGAAGAAATATTTTCTGTGAGGGTGGTGAGGCACTGGAACAGGTTTCCCCGAGAAGCTGTGGATGCCCCATCCCTGGAGATGTTCAAGGCCAGGCTGTATGAAGGTTTGAGCAACCTGGTCTAATGGGAGGTGTCCCTGCCCATGGCAGGGGGGTTGATCTTTAAGGCTTCTTCCAACCAAAACAATTCTGTGATTCTGTGATAAAGAAGCACACTTTAAAGCTCAGGTTACTCACAATTCAGGTGGCTCTCTTACATGTCTGTACACCACACTGGCCAAACCAAAATATAATTCTGTATCAATTAAGTTGCAAAATATTTCCATTGCTCAAAAATCCCTTCCCTTTACGTCCTTAAAGCCAGCTTACTGGAAGCACACATGAAGATTTGTTTTCAGGCATTCAAGAATTTTAACATTCATCTTCTTTCTACTATATTTAGTATCTGTTTCAATCTACATGCTTGTAGCATAATAATTTTGCCTATCTCAGTGATTAATCAATTCTGAACAACTACCACTGATACATATCATATGTTCCACTGAATTCTAAAGTATATAGTCTTAATATGAAAATCCACCCAATTTAGAGATAAAGCAAACTGCAAGAGTAAAATTTAGAGTAACACATGTGGGTCTTCTAGGCCTTCTAGTGAGCTTTTAACCACATGTCTGTCCCCATTTATGAGTTGCACTGGGTAAAAACACCGTAGCACGCAGCCTCCTTCAACTTAAACAATCTAGTTTTGGAGGTTTAACTGCGGAAGTGTTTGGCATCTACTTGGTCATATGTAATGACTAATTATTGTATCCTGCTGATATGCTACCCCAAACTCTTTATTCCCATTATCCCCAAGTACAGCACTGCTTAGGAAATGCCACAATGGTACTATGTTATGACACACATTAGTTTTAATATATTAAATAACATAATAGGATGCCACAGTGTGGCTATATGTGCCACTGTAAGCACTGTGGATATGCCCACCACTTCAGTATCTCTTCCACTCCTGCTAGCTCAATTTGAACTTTTTTTGGAGAGAAAAAAAGAGAGGGGGTGGAACAATACATTGTAACAACAAACCACTGTATTGTCAACTTTTTTTTAAAATTGTAACACTACAAACAAGAAATGTCTATTTTTTGTAACAGTTTTTCTTATTAATATTACAGTAATATTTTTAAATTGAAAACAGAAAATCAGATTTCTCACAAGCCCTTCCACTGATAAAATTTTAGAAGCTGGAATCTCTGGATGCTTTGCACAGGTATCAAGGCATGCCAAGCATGTGGCTATCAAAACATCTGATGCAAAAGTCACCAAGGCTTTTAAAAAAAGACATTACCCTAGAAAATTGTGAGATGAAACACACAGCCCAGGTAGTTAACTATCTGAACGTGCAGCCTATGTATCTCTGATACTTCTGCTGTATATGCAATTACACATAGTTATAAGGTAAATTAGTCAGCACAATTTACAGGTAAAAGACAACTGCTGTTGAAGTCCTCTTTGGCACCATTTTTAAAATTTTTTTTAAATTATTTTTAACAATTTCATACTAACAATTTATTAAAAGGCACACAAAAGAAAAGATTTATGAGATTAAATCACACTTAAAAATTAATTAAGTTTGAACCTGAAGAATTAAAAGATTTTAAAGACTTCAGTCTGGATATTTTTTTTTTTTTTTTTTTTTGGTCTGGATGCACTAAAACCACCCATATGCATTTTTCAAAACAACTTTCTAGATGTCATGAAAAAAACGCATTAAAAGGAAACAAAATAACAGAACTTCTTTTTAATACCTATAATACAGGATCACCAGGCCAAATGAGGGAGCTTATAAATAATCTTGTCAGTAGCATTACTAGTCTCTCAAAATTCACATTCTGGAAAAAACATCTTCACTTACCACAGTCTCAATGCATGCTCCATAGGAAATGGAGGTTCATTTACTGCAGAAGCAAGACATTTTGCTGGGATTATGCCATGCCTTCAACCATGGTAACTCTAACTAAACTGTCACATTCTGTTACCAATGTGAATTAGACCACCTTTCTCTGTGTTTGATGTAGCATTTATGTGCTAACATTAAGCGACAACCTGAATACTAAGATAGCAGATGAAAAGTTGAAATCACTCTACACTAACATCTAAACTAAGAAGAAAATCACTTTTGGAGATTATACAATGTGCTTCTTCAATTCTCCCAAAAACTTCGTCATTTCTAAGGTTTGTGAAAATGTATTAAGAGTACCCTACTGGGTAAAACAGAACTGAAATCAAAGAATGCATAAGATATAGAATTAAGATCAGAGTCCCACCACCCACAATGACTGTCAAGCCAACAGTATGCCATCAAAGCTGTTGAAAACTAAATGTAACTACTGTTAACAAGATTTGCCAGGATACCAGAGAGAGACACAGAAAATTGTCTACAAAAGTCTGTGCATGGGAGATAAAAATTTCCCATGTCCCCAGAACTTTACAGCAGCAGAAGCATTTAGCCTCTTCCGTGAAGACAGACACATCCCATCAATGAAGGAGTCCAGAAGCAGGACATATCTGGGATTCAAATGACTTCTGTCATCACAGCATTCTTCCTTTATTGAGGTTTCTCCAGCCCAAAGAAGGGGTGCAATGTCTACACCGAAGTTTCTTCCAGCCTTGATACTTCTAAACAATGCCATTCTTTTGCTGAGCCTTTTCATGTAGAACACAGTTAATAAAATCCACACCAAAATATTTCCTTGTGGTTTAATAAAGGCTAATTCCATTTTCAGATTAATACATTTTTTAAGCAAAATCACAAGCACCTTTACTGCATTTTGCAACACACTTCAGGTCTCCTTAGAAAAAGTGGTTTCTTGACTTACTTTTTACAGGTTTCCAACAACAATTTGGGTTTCCTTTTTGTGACCTGGCATTTGAAAAGTTTGCTAGTACATATGCTAGACAACGAAGCATTAAGGAATTTGGAAGATGGGGCCAAACACTGGCCTGACTAACACAGAATTATGAATGACAAACACATACTGTGGCCCAATTAAGGTTGACTAGCAACATTTTGGGCAGGAGTACCAAAGGAAGCACTCAATTCCAAGAGGCCTAGTGGAACTGGAATAGGGAGCCAAGTGTGATGAAAATGGTCTGAGTAGATCCAAGACAAACTGAAATGAGAATACTTCCTTCCTATCAAAGCTACCAAAGCTTCCCACACCAGTTTTTCAAGGGAACATATTTTGGGTTGAATACAAATGCAGCATGATTTACTTCCGTTCTCAGAACAACATGGAAACCATTGAAAAGGGTAAACTCACCTGTTTCTGAGCAACTGCACTGCTCTTAAGCTCAGATCATTCATTACAAACTGATATTTTACATATGTAAAACTTAATTTTCTCCCTCTTTACTAAGATTCTTTCAGCAGTGAGTGCTGGATTCCATTAAATGCAATTTATATTTTTCTCCTTAAGTACTGTTTGCTGGGTTTTCACTTCACATGTTTAACCATCCAACAAATACCATAGTTAGGCAAATGTTTACACTGAGTTAATCTTATTTACTTTTGCACACACAAAAAAAAAAGAGCTATTCTTAATTCTAAAAATACTGTCTTTGTTTATAGAAAAAACGGTTAATAATTACTAAGATTTGTAATTTTCTAGCTGCTATAAACTGAACAGCACAGCTGAACAGCAAATCACATGGTATTATGGAGTTTAAGGAAGATGTCAGACAGTAGTGAACATCTGCCAGCAAAGGTGGAGTCCCTGTAAAAGTAAATACATAACTTAATGAATGTTTGTGAAGCTCAGTGCTCATTTTCCAAAGGCAACATTAGGTATTAACAGACCTTGAACATTCCCAACCTGCCAGCTACTTCATAAAGTAGCAATGGCTCTAGCTTCAGAAACGGTTCCACGCTGACTCACTTCTTCTGCAATACCCAGAAGAGCTGAGACAAACCACACACAGAGAATTATTACTCAAAGTTATTGCTTCTCTTGAGCTGTTTGAATAATAAACAAAAAGAATGCATAAAGTGAATCCAGATTTTCCTATTTTACTCTTTCTGAATGCAAGCTCTTTGAGGCAGGAGGACTATCTTCATTTTGAATTTTGTACAGTATTTTTCACCTTATCAACAATTCATATAATAATATATGTAATTGTTCCGTCCTGAAAATGTGTCACTTAACAAATGCTGGAGCTGGATACAGCTAATGGTAAATACTGAAGTCCAGAGTGAAAGGCATTGTTTCAGTGCAGTTGGCTACCTGGGCTCATAACAAAGTAAGTGAAATATGATGTTGTAGCATTTGAATAGTTTTGATCATACAGAGGAAAAACCATTCTGCTCACTGTGACTTACTTAGACTGGAAAAAAGAAAGATGATTGAAAAAGGGGGGGGGGGGGGAACAGAAGAGCAAAATTCCTGTTTCAGTGGAAGTAGAAGCTACTGCCTCACACAGTTAAGATAACAGTGCCACAGTATCCCTCAAAACCAAGCCAGTTTAAGTCCATCAAACTTATTACCTCTCACAGATGGTTATCACTGTATCCAGTCTCAGTGAAGAACTTGTGATAAACAACTTATACGAACCTCATTCATAAATTTGGGTAATAAGAAATATTTGTAACATGTTCCCATATACAAGTTATACAAAAGATGACACAGTTCCATGTCAGACCCTGACAGATTTTTTGGCAGGACTGATTTGATTTGTATCAAGAAAGAATATACACTGAAGATTGTTGTTGAATTTGCCAGAACAGAGTGTGGTGGTTACACAAGATCTATGCAGTCCATAGAAAAGTAAAGATGACATTAATCTGGCATAAAGTCAGGACAGCACAAAAAGACAACAACTGATTCAATAAAAAATTAACCAGAACAAAATTGCAACTAAAACACTTTCAAATGGCACCATGTGTTTGTATCAGTTCCTCACTTTGCATCTCATGTCATTTTTATTCTATTGAAAGGTACTCTAGGATCTCTTCAGCTCATATCTTAGGGACTGAATCAATCTCACTGGCCAGAAGGGTGTCCTGCACAAACTCGGTCAAAAGTTTGTTTATGGCTAGTCACAATGTCATTAGTAGTTTCTATTTACCAATCTGGACATTAAAACAAACATCCTGATTAAACTAAATCAACAGAAATCAGAGAACGGCATTCCAGAGGAATACTCGCAATCCTCTTCTAGTAAGATGGCAAATGGAAAGACAATGCATAAACCAGAATCCCCAGGCACCTGGTTAGATAAATGGCTTGACAACTCTTCTACTGCCAAGTACAAAGAGAGAAACTTCCTTAAACTGCTCTAAGCAGTTATTAGCATTTAAGCATACCTGTCTCCAGATAGCTTGCCTTTATAGTGTCAGTGGACCTACATGGACATAAATCTTTTTTTACATTCACCTTCATCTAAGCTTATGTTAAGGGTCACTTCAATATAAAGAATAAAATCCAACTCATGACACTCATAGTGTACCTACTTGGGAGCTGTGGGCCTTCTCACAGCTCCCAAGACCCTCTGCAGTCCTCCTATGAGTTCATACGGTAATTCCTCTACTGCCTAGGACAGCTGAGGAATTAGCAAGAGTGTATCTGGAAACCAGCAGATATCAAAGTTTCATTGATATGTGAAAGGATAAGACAGAGACAGTTTGAATTCTGCAGGCTTGCCAATGAGCTGAAGAAACCATCAATTAACTATTATGTGCATGGCAGAAGCCTCCAAGTTCCAGAAACGGAAAATCTGCTTCATACTAGTTAACATGTCAATTTGCTGCAGTACAGCATAGTCGTTCCCAAACCTCCTCTTAGCTTCTGCTGTATTCCTGCTATAGAGCAGACTGCCTCCCATTACAGCAACTTACTGACAATCAGCTGATCCTTGGTCTCTCACAATACCTGCAACACAGGAACCTCTGTGCAAGTAAGAAGTTCCAACAGGAGACAGAATACAGCAACTCATATCACCACCACCCACAAAAAAAGGGTGGTACTTTGGCATACTGTCATGTGTAGATTTATTACACACACTGACTGTGACCGTCTGTCTGAATCCCAGTATCACAAAGGCCACAGCGTTCGACCATGCAAGCATGCCAGTCTCAATGTAAGGATTTCAATCAAACCTTAAGCCAATGTCAGTTGCTCCAATGGTTTATCCTTAAATCAGTTCCTTTTTTTTTTGTTTTTTGTTTTGAGTTCCTACTTTACAGAAAACAGTCCTCAACCAAATATAAGCTTTACCATCAAAGTGAAATTTTGGCATCAGTGAAGTCACCAGTAAAAATTACTACTGCTGCTTTCAATGAGCTAAGATCCATATTTTGTTGTATGAGATTCACATAACAAAATACACACATCTGCACCCAGGTTAACCATCTAGCTTCTCTTGATCACCAGGGAAGAAAACAGACTTTTAGACTCACCTTCTCCTAGAGCAGACACCTAAAATAGGTTGACTGATTTATATCCAAAAATGCTTTTTTTTTTACCTCCTCAGGCTGAAACAAAGATTTAAGTGACAAGCTCTATATTGCAGATACCTAAAATAAGGAGAAAGAAACCCACGCATAATTTTATTCTTGGTTTTCAGATGAAAACAAAACTTGTATAAATGGAGCCAAGCACACCACAAAATACAGACTGCTCCATAGAAAAGACCAGAATACATGGCTATTCATCACTCATTCACCAGAAAGGCTCAAAATATTTAGATACTAGACAACGAGACAAAGTTGGAAACATTAACTGTCCACATAACCAATGAGCTGAAATAAACTCTTCAAATAATTTGATCAGGTTCCCTGGAGATCCCGTAAGACTAGCACATTTCTGATACTGTGATAACTGATAATTGCTTTTCTATCTGAATGAAGTTATTTCAGCTATTGTGTATTTTCCCTACTGTATTACAATATTTTAGTATCTCTTCACAGATTAAAAAGAAACAGAAATCATTTTGCTTCTCTGCAGTTTGAACACCCTACCTGTACTCTTTCTGCAACAGGATATACTCACTGATTTATTCAACGTCACCTCTTTCCTGATGCATCTTTGGTTCTGTCCTCACTACAGATAACTTTCCTATATTTCCCTCCAACTTAAAAAAATTTGTCTTCTAATTATCCTCCTCATTTTCACCTTGCATGCTAAAACTTATGTTCTGTTGTAATATCTGAACTGGATTCCCAGGAACAGGACAGGAAAATCTTGTGGCCTCTTTTGCCCTGTCATACCACAGTACATTTTTTTTTTCCTTGTCTTTCTGTCAACACTAGTTATTTCTAACAATGGATATTGATTACACGGATCTTAATTTCCTAATTTTTCCTTTCTTACTGTTCACAGTTAATTATCTTACATAAAACTATGAGTCATATCTCCTACCACGCCTTGAAGATCAGTCTACTGATAGATGTAAATATCTCAACAAGACACAAATAGTAGAGATACAACATAGAAAAATCTAGATCAAAACAGCAATTCAGAAACTGAAAATTGTGAAATACGTGACTATTAGACAATGGCCACAGTTTTTACAAAATAAATTAAAATTCTTACATAGAGCTCCTTTAGACTTCAAATATATAAAAATAAAATTTATAAATTTTCTAAGGCAAAAATGCTAGATATTGAATGCATATAACCAGTGGAAATGTTCCCAAGTTCTAACAAGACCACAGCTTTCACTGAACTCTATTCATCAGAGTCTATTTGGACAAATTATTGAAGAAGATTGTAGTAACTCCATAACACCATGGCATTTTTGAGTGCAACTTCTGTTTTTACAAAAACAAAACCTACTTAAATAACAGACACTTAGAACAGCGCAACAGGACTCTCACACTGAACATCCGTGGAAAGGAACATGCGTCTTACACATGCACTGCCGTGTTTGAGAAAATTTATTTCCTCCACAGTCACTGTTTCCATCTGTCCCTTAGTGTTAAATACATAGTTTTACTTTGTGTATCCATAGCAAACTTCATCTTGCAACTTATTGGTGTGCTTCTCCCATTTTCTAGATTAAACAACTTCAACAGCCTGGTTACCTTTCCGTTCAAAGAAGAATATAAATTTGACATAATCTCTACCAGGTAGTAAGCATTTTGGAGAGGAAACTCATTTTTTTTTCTTATGATAACCTCATGTCTTTTAACCTACATAATTTTCTAAGACCTTTCTCTTGCTTCACTCTTCATCTTTACTGCCACTACACAACACAAACAAAGGCTCCTTCTCAAAGAGGACCAGCTAATGTTCAAGGTCCCTTTCAGACTAGACATTTCTATGATTCAAAACACGGAAACCTTGCACAATATTTTAAGAGGTAATTATTAATATTAGTATCTTGATAAACCACAGAGTTTGGCCTGGAATAATATTTTGGTATATTAAAGACTGTTTATATCAAACAAATACAAGGTAATGATTATGAAGATTATATGGATTCCAATTTGTCTCAAAGCGAGTGTATTAGCAATGGGGTTGTACAATTTTCTGGGTTTTTTTTTAGTTTGGTTTGGGTTTTTTTAGTGGATTGAACAAGTTGTCGTATTGGAAACGGTACCATGTCTTGTTTCCAGCTTACTTGTGTTATTTATACTCTAGTTGTTCCTCAAAGCACACTAAGGTGCTGCTTTAGTCCAGTCCTGTACTTGCACTGACTAAGCAAACAGAACATGAAGATCAGTTAAAGTTATTTTCATTTAGCCAGCCATCTGCTTTCACTAAATTTTAAAGAACAAAATACTTTTTGATATGTACCCCTCTTTAAAATCCATCTGAAACCTGTTGAGTGAATTAAAAAAAACAGTACAAACGACTGTGTGATTATTATACGTGCCACTTCCTTCAGAAGAAAGGCCAAAATAATACTTATTTCAGACCCTGTACCAGAGTCTCAGTGGGGAAAAAAAAAATAAAAAAATCAGTGTGATGATGAAAAAAGGAATAGTTCCAGAAAAGGCAACTAGAAAATATACCATGTCCATCTATTCCACAGTTTATAATATTTAGAATACATTGTTTACAGTCAATTATAATCCAAGGGGTTTTTTTTTTCGTATTTATGCTAAGAACACAACAAGGGAATGAACTTCTACTGTTTATATCTTACTGAGTCAATAATCTGAAGGTCTAATGCAGAATCAAACAAGCAAATAATTATTCAGATCAGTTCACTCAGAGTTTAATGAAAAAAAGTTTTCATTTTCCAGAAGAGAGAAGTTTCTTCTCCTGCAAGAACACCAAATCTATTTTGTTTGCCACCACCAGTTTCAAAAAATTGCTCAGTATTTTAAGTTAAATACACAGTGGAAACATATACACTGAGTATACAATTCTTATACACAACTTATTATTATTCAGTAAATATAACTTCAAATTAATATTAACCTCAAAGTTTTCTTTATTTTTTAACTAATGTTTACCTCTAATATAGAATCATAGAATCATAAGTTTGGAAAAGACCTCAAGGATCATCAAGTCCAACCCAACACCACCTAACTCACTAAACCATGTCCCTAAGCACCACATCTACACGTAAGCACCACATCTACACGTAATAACTAAATCTTGATGTTTACACGTAATAACTAAATCTTGATGTTTAATCTTTTTGCGCAAAAAAAAAGTTTCCTTAATGTGAGTGAATCAATGTGCAAAGAAATATCTTTCCATGAGGAAAATACATACATAAAAGACGCTAGAGCCCTTCCATTTCCTCCCAATTTTCATCACCAGTATAGCTGTACAACTGAATGAGAACAACTGTATGAAGAATCGTTAAAAGACACCAGTAACTTAAGATCTGAAATCTTTCTGGAGGCACTTAATTTAATAGAATAGTATTTTTTTAAATCCTATTTATAATTTATTTTATAAATACAAAAGTCTAAAATCTGTACTTACTTCAACATGTGTAAATAACATTTGCTCAATGTTATCACTGTTTTTCTCCTTGACGTCTGGTGGGATGTTTCTATTTCTTACTTGGAAGTGTGTTTTACTAAGATAACCATCACCAAGGTCCTGTGTTCAGAAAAAAAGAAAGAAAATGATTTTCTGTAACAAAAATGTTAAATGCTATCACTGTTCTAGAAAATAAACAGAGCATGGTATTTAGGCATAAGCTCCAACTCTTTTTATAGGCATCAATGACTGCATTGCTTTTCAGCATCTTTTCACAGGTAGTTTACACTAGTTATTGGTTTTAAAGGAAGTCAAAGACCTGAAGAGTAAAAAGAAAATTAAATATAGCTATTAATAGAATAAGACAACTGCTACCTGGGGATCAGAATGAGTGCCAAAGAACTGGAAAACTGTGCACTAAGGTCATAAATAGATGAACAGCTATTAACAATTTTGAACTATCTATTTCAAGAAACGCATTCACACAGCATGAACTTCCCAATTCTTGGTAATTGGTTTATTTTTGCTCTGCTCCCCCTCTACCTTTCTTAAAGTCCTGAAAAAAAAAACCAAACACAACCAACCAAACAAGTAAAAAAAAACTTCAGAACTTACATGTGCAGAGTCACAATTTGTTCCCTTGTCTTGATCACCTCTGAGGGTCAAGTGTAAGAGAAAAGACAAAGCTGTACATTCTCACAGTTTCCTTTTTATCATTCTGCTTCCTAGGCCACATGGTCTACGGTTGTAAAAGGCCCTTGTGCAATGTTAGAGGGCAGGAGAAGGTTGTAGGAGCTTTCCCCCCTTGCCAACCTGACTATCTGCGCATATATATATAAACATGTATTTTTCTCAAATAATACTAAGAAGAGAGAAGTTTACTAACAAATCACTGCAAAAATGTATACTCTGAAAGGGAGGAAGAGTATGCAGAACACAAAGAACAGCAGTTGGATGTTAGGAACTTACCTCTCAAAGGAAACAAAGAAATTGGAGTTTTATTAGCTGTTTCATTACATTTTATTTTAGACAAAGCATATGCACAACATCTGATGAAAAAGGATTCTATTCAAAACAGTTTCTATAAAAATCATTAATGCAGCATTAAATGGCTTGACAAGACTGCAAATTTAACTATAATCTAACTCTTTGGTTAATCTGTCATTGCTGACACAGTTTATTTAACGTATTCTGACCTTTACATCAACATGGGTTCTATTCTGACATACCAGTTTTCTCTCTTCAAGGACAGTGTAGAATACATGTACCTCCAAAATCTCCCGTGGGCTATTTGTTCACTTCGTTCTTATCAAGTTTCACACCTGATAAAAAATGATAATGCTCTCTACGTGTATTTTTGTCCATTAATTTTAAAGTATGAATCATACTATGAGCAATTACCTTGCTTGTAACTTCACCGTCTGCATGCCTTATTTTCTCACTAAATCTCACCAAGAGCATGAATCCACCAAAGTTTGTTGGATGCCCTGGCTGCAGAACCAAATGCATCCTGTGCAATGAAGAATCAAGCATGCAAAGGACAACAGTGACAGAAAAATTAAGACTAACTCCATGATACAAAAGCCACTTCTCTCACTTTCAGCAGTCAAGTCTCTCCTTGTGGAGCTTCTTGCGAGTGTCAGCAGGAGTAAAGATGCATTGCTATTTATCCCTCTAAGAGCAGCAAAGAAACTACTACAGCCACCCACAGAGGTAAAATGCCCCAAGGCACAATAAGTTTAGCCAGAGAAGGGTTGCATATAGCATTCACTTCCCTGAACCAGTTCTTCCTGTCAGCAGAAAGGAGCCAATCTCCATAGCCTTTGCCTTCTACAGTGTTTGTGTGACACAAAAAAATACCTAAGGATAGCTGGAAACATGGAGTTAGTAGTGTCTGTTTGGTAGCTGTATGTCAGAGGCTAGAACAGAGGTGTCAGGAAAGAGAAGCATCCCTCCTGTTGCACTCTCTGTAGTGTTAGGTATTTTGTACACCTCTGCCCCTGTAAATCAATACTTTAGCAAGGATTTTGATCCCATTCATGTGGAAAGGGAGTCCATTTCTAGTCTTCTTGTCTTCTGAGTATCATAAGCAAAAGTGAACCGATACAGCCTTTGATACGATTACATACATTAACCTAACTAAATATGTAACAAACATAAACAAGAAACCAAACAGGGGGCAGCCTTCAAAGTCAAGATTTAACTATCCATCCCAAATAACAGGACCCACCCACATTTAGCTTCATCAGGTCCTACAGTAGAGGAACTCTTGGCTTTTTCACAGCTTTCTTCTGAGAAGAAAAGCACATTATAAAAATAACATAGTTTAGAACATTTCACTTTAGAGTTATAAATACAGGGTTCTGCTTGGGCTATGTGAACTTATGCCAAAAGAGCCAGCTCCACAAAAACAATTAGTATTTCATCATCTAAATTTAATCTCTACAGAAAACATAGGAACACAAGAACACAGTCCTACAAGCCTGGTTTACTTGTGAATAGACCCATTGATAGCATTAAGACCACACATGAGTATGGAATGAGGAACGGGATCCAAGTGCATTGCATCAGCAAAATCAAGAGTGCCTCAAACTACCCACAATGCATATATTGGTAAAAAAAGGAAAAAGACAATGAGACATCTTGTTAATGAAAAGCTTCCTTCCCAGACTGTGTACTATAAATGGATGGTCTCAGTGTTCAGGTTTTTATCACACACTGAAATCACAGTCATCAACTTGGCCCATTAAAAAAAAAAACCTCTTACAATTTTTTTATATGTGAGAACAAAAATCTATCTCATTCTGCTATTTCCAGAAAAGCTTCTTACTTCACAGAAAGTTCAAACTTTGACCCATGTATTAAATTCCCAACAGAGGCTCAGAGCATCCTTCTTTGTTGAATAAATCCTCACAAATATAGCCTTGGACTGAAATCTAAAGTTTCAAATGGTTGCCTGTAAGAAAGGATGCATTGTAACTCTTGGCTAATATTGGCATTCTTTTAAAAACTTCTGAACAGAATGCACCTAAGGCCAAGATCCTGGTTCCTACTGGAATTCTGTTTCTCTTGTGGTGAAAGGGTTACAAATGCTAATTTATAACTACTTACGTAGAAAGGATGGCATACACTTACTCTACGACTTCTTGCATTTCAAAATGGTACAAGCATAATTTTCCTCCCCAAAATTCATAAAAGCATAAAGCCATTGAAGTAAAAAGCTAGCGAAGTAATTTTTCTACAGCACAAAGAAGAAATACACAGATAATAATGAGTATTACAAACCATCCATAACTGAAAAACAACCAGAGAAGGAAGAGAACACATTAAAACCTACATTAGGTATATTTAAATTAGTACATAAGAACTATGGATTTTCTTTTGAGTACTGTGGAAGTTTCAAACAACTCTGGATAAAGCCAGCATGTATCAATATATACTGGCTAATTTGTGTAGCTATACACATACTAGCTTGACATAGTCCCAAGTGAAATAACAGAAGATGTCACACAGAATTCAGAAAATAAAGAAATATATACAGTAAATGTAGTTATTTAAAAAAAAAAATAGATTTTGTCGGGGTAACTTAAAAAGACATTCATGGTTGATAAACATAAATGTCGTAACAATATATGCTCAGACTTCCATAAGATAACTGTTGATTTCATCAGCAGAAATAAAAAAATTAAAATAATCCCACACTAATCCGACACACATTAAAAGATGAAAAAAATGATTAATTCACAGGTCTCAAATGTAACTTAAAAAGGAGGAATCATCATAAAAGAAGTGATTCTAGTGGGGTCCTGTGAGACTAGTCTTGGCCCCGCGCTACTCAAAATTTTGATTAATGACCTAGAAATAATATGTAATTATTATTGGTGAGGTTTGAAAGTTATGGGGAAGCAGCAAATAATGAGGATTGATCACTAATACAGGCAGATTCTTCTGGCTGTTGTATGCAACTAACATGTATATTAATAGAAAATATTAAGTCACGCATCTAGAACAAAGACTATGTACTATTTCAGCTTAAACGGTTAAAGCAATACATGGCTACATAACAGCAAGCACTTGCCTGGAGTAGGAAGGTTTGAATTTCACAGCGATAAAACATTCATTGTCTAGTTTTGTCCGCAATTGAAAAAAAATATTTCTATATACTGGAAAGGATTCAGAGGACATCCACAAGAATGATTAAAAATTAGAAAATACATCAAACAGTCAGGGGGCTCAACATGCATTGCTTTTACACTGGCAAGGTTAAGGGATGAATTGACCTGAATCTAAAGTACCAAAACAGTTAGAGTTCTGGTAAAAGAAGGGTCCTTAGCTTACTAGACAAGGTACAGCTGGAAGATAAAGCTAGGCAGTTAAGATTAAATGTAACAGCCTTTTTGTACAAAAAAAATTTAAAAAAAAAAAAATTTAACAGCCATTCAAAAGGCTTGATGAGAGCTGTGACTGCTTCCCCATCATTGTTAATTCTGAAAATTATGACTTTATAATGCCTTAAAAGACATTTTCTGATCAAAACAGAAATCACCTCAGGTAATCCTACCCTTTTGTTACACAAGTTGCACTAGATTGACCCAGCAGTTGTTTCTAGATTCCTGAACCCTGTTCAATAGATGTACTGGCCTAAATCCTCATGTAAACCACCTGTGCATTATTTCATTCTTGGACCAGCTATGTAAATGCCATTTATTTCACATGATGTAAACTCTAGTTTGTGGTGGTTGCCAACAGCTCAGAAAGGCCAGCAAGGGTAGATAAACATTAACACTACGATTATTTTTACCTTGCTAGTTCTCCACTCCCAACCATCCCCTATCTTCTGTGAATGTTTAATAAATTCTTCACAGTAGTGCTTGAATCTTTCTTCTTCCAAAAAGAAGTCCTCTTCACCTGCCATGCTACAGGACATCTGCAGAGCAAAATAAATGTTAGTACCAAGACGTGAAATAAACACTAAAAACTTTCACTGATTTATAGTGGTTGAATAGTAAAATAACAAAGCACTGGAGGGAAAAAATATATTTAAGTAAAACAAAGACACATTTCTTCAAGTACATTAGACAATCATAGATACACAGAACAGCTGAGGTTGGAAAAGACTTCTGGAGACTGTTTAGTCCAATCTCCCTGCTCACAGTATGGTCAACTAAAGCAGGCTGTTCAGGATCAATTCCTGTTGGGTTTTATTACCTCTGAGGATGGAGATGCCACAAACTCTCTAGCGAGCTTCTTCCAGTGTTCAACTACCATAGCAGTAAACAATTTTTCTTCTGTTTAAATGAAAATATGTATTGGTTTGTGCTAATTGCCTCTTGTGCTTTCACTGCATAGTACTTAAAGAAGTCTGACTTCATCTTCTTTATTCCTTCCCATCAGATATTTATACAAATTTATAAGATCCCACTGACCTTTCTCTTCCCCAAGCTGAAGAGTCCTAGCTCTCTCAGCCTTGCCTTGTACATCAGGCACCTTCAAGTACCTCTGTGTCCCTTCAGTGAACTTGCTCCAGTATGGCCTCATCTTTCTTATACTGGGGAGCCCAGAGGTGGACACAGTACTGCAGTTTTGACATATGCTTCCTGAGCAGTACAGTCCAACTGGCTTTTAGGAATGTGAATCCAGCCTGTAGGCTACTTCCATGGGCCTACCACCTTTTCCTTGGGGAACCAAATGGCTCCACAAAAGCTTAACAACTCTAGCATTTGTGGACGCAGAGCCTACACAATGTCCATGAGAGTCCTGCTGAAGCAACTGTTCCTGCTCATGCCAGCAGTACAGCTCTCAAGGGCCCAACAATATTGCTTCAAGAGGTTATAGCATGCTTCAAATGAGTATGCTCTACCCCTTGAATGCCTCCCTCCCAGATTTTTAAAAATAAAAACTCCAGAGGATTGGGCCAGTTTTACTTTTTTCCCCCCTTTCAAAAGAGATGTAACATAAACACGGCTGTTTCAATGTGTTTACAGACATGAGGCATCACTGCAGCACCACATACAAATACTCGGTAACTATTACAACTAGAACACACCCTTTCTTAACAAGAACTGCAAAAGACACAGCACCTCACTCAATGTTCATTATTTTTCAGGATCTAACCAAAAATCCAAACATCATCGTTTCTACCCAGGACATAAGTTACTTATCTAGCACTTGAAAACACATTAACCCAAGCCTCCATTGCCCTGTTTATGCCACCTGAATGTCAAGAAATAGGAAATGTGGAAAACAAGACACTGTAAATTTCCCTGCAATTCCCAAATTTCCCAGTCCAGAGCATGGACTGCAAAACTGCAGTTAAGTGCACACAATGAAAGTGTAGATCTCACAGACAAATTAAACAGAGCTATGTGCTTCAGGAAACCAGCACCTGTGAGAAGAAACCAGGCTGCTGTCACCTGTGCAGCGAGACTTCTTAAACCACCCCGA